>NW_016165606.1:4292-27005 GCF_001687245.7 Rhagoletis zephyria | reverse complement strand
AATGCATGAAAATCCTAACCTCAAAAAAATCACCCGTTACATGCTCACTACATATCTACGTACATGTATGTAAGATTTAAACAAAAACAAATGTGCGGCAATACAAAATGATCTGTTTACTAGGAAAATTTATTAAAAGCGACTTGACGTGTGATTTTTGCTATTTTGCAAGCGCAAGGTTTCCACCTCAGACACATACTAGCGAGCACAAATACATATATGCGTATGCATATGTAGGTGCAGCATTTTTTATCTCAGCAGTCATATGCACCATTGTTGGCATAGTAAAATAAATAAAACAGCTTTGACGAACAAACGTGGTTGTACTCGTATTTGCGTAAATAAAAAATATGCAGCGATATTCACAGCACAGCAAAAGAGTGAAATGAGAAAAAAATACAGAGTCACCAACAGATACACCAACCATAAATGGAAACTGCTCACAAGAACTATGTGCCAGTAGTTTTTTCTGGGGACTTAATGCATACATATATACAAATATGGGTACGCAGTTGACTTCCCTGCAGAAACCACGAACCAGTGAATAAAATTTCTAGTTCCGTGCTAGATCATTGCATATCTAAGGTAACGAATTTAGAACTAATTCTGAACTGTAGAGAAAGGCATGCAGAACGAACTAGAGCAGGGTATTGTTTACCTAAATGCATATTTATTTGGCGGGTTTTCGTTCAAATACGCTTTCATTCTGCACTTCACAGATGCTTTTTCATAGTTTGGTAATACAAAACAAAAATTTGTTTTAGTATTTTAAAATCATATGACCTTCTGAAATCTCACCAATAACAACAAGCACCTCTGTACACTGAGCTACCTATTTTAGAACTGGTTCGGAACTTTAGAAAAGGGGATACAGCGAGTAGCAATAGACACTCGATAAGATATCGCAATGTTAAATTCGCCAGTAGCCAGCATACAAAAGAGAATCAACGCGCGCTAATGATGATTCTAAATTCACTGGTGCTGAGCCAATTCGGCACTAGTGCGTTTTTCCAAAGGGTAGGTATTCATATTTGATTGTATGTATATGTACAATGTGTAACAATAGTATGCATACCAACTGCTATACAAAGAACCTTGTGAGACAATTTTTAAAGTTTGAAACAAGACATCATTTAAATTGGAGCCTTCTTATAATTATTGGAGATACATATTACTACACACCGTTGATAAGGCCATGCGACAGGAATAAAAGCATAATAATTTTCACTAAACTGGAGGAAGTGAAACTGCGTTTTTAGTTGCTCCCTCTGGCATCAGGATTTTCCTTTAAAGGCCTTTGAAATTTTAAAGATATGATTAGTTCAAAATATTGATTAAAAAAATTCTGTATATTATAGAAAATTCTGTATATTATAGAATATTGATATGGATAAAAAAATTAAAGCGAAAATGTGAAGAATCAAAAACAAAAATAATTATTTTTTGTCTCACAAGAACGGAATAATATATTGATTTTTTTATGTGTAAAATTTACCATGGCACGGTGCAATTATGTCTTTTCCCTGAAAAAAAAAATCAAATATTGAAAACCATAACGTCAAGTATTTATTAAAAAAAAAAAAAAAAACACAGAACCCAGTACTGCATGCTGCTCTGGTACCATTTACAAGAAGCTACATATAAGCCCAACCTGAGCTTTGTCACTCTAGGAGGGTTAAATTTTTTTGATTCGGTATAGCATCCGAACACAAATTTAAGGCTATCTGTCCGTTTTTTGTGTTGTTTTATGGTCAAAATACAATAAAATTACAACAAAATACAAAAATTGATATTTCACTAAAACCTCCGAACCTTCGTTTCAAAGTTAATTTCCGCAAAACTTTCCTTCAGATTTTTGTCTAAGAAAAACCAGCCCTGTTAGTTTCTAAGTGTCTATTATATCGCATAAGACCCGGCCGAACTTTTCCCGAGCCACTGTAGCAGCAAGAGCTGCATACGCAGTTACATACCTAGTGTCAATCTATCTCCAAGCGCTCCAAAATTTGTATATAGTTAGAGGAAAGAGGACTCTCCTGTGACTGCGCTAGATCAAATATTAGCAAGAGAGGATTAGAAGATTCTTCAGCGATATATAGCATATTAAGTCATTGTCAAATCAATCGCCAAAAAAAATATGTAGTTCGAAACTAGTTCTGGTGTGCAATGAAAAATTGCACCTCTTCTGGTACTTTAATGCGATTACTTCGCACTTAATTGTGGAGAAAAAAAAATTATAAACTTCTGGCGAAAATTTTTAAGAAGCAAAGTTTCAATCCAGTCAAAACCAGCTAAGTTTCCTGCAGGGTTAGCATTTAAAGAAGTAAGGGGACACACACAAAGCTTCGTTCTTAGCGTACTTTTATCTGCTTACCATGCGCGAACCATAACTCGCCCGCCACTATCTACCTACCTATATGCATATGTAGGTACATACACACCCAACTGCCTGCCACAGCTAGCAACATTGATCGAAATATGCGATTTTAATTGGTTTTACTTGTTTGCTGACTTCCCCGACTTTCTGTTCATATCTCGCCTACACACAAACTCACTACTTGACATGGTTATCTATTTATCTATTTGTGCAACCATATACCCGTGCACTTTGTAGCCCATTTATGTGTGTATTATATGCATATTATCTTGACTGTTAAACCAATAAAAAAAAGAAGTACCTGCGGAGTAAAACGAAGCAGTTCTCTTTTAACTTTGCGATTGTGACATTATTCAAACGATTTCTCGAATTGCCTTTGCTTTATTTCGTTGGATTTACCTGCGCACTTATACAGGCAACTAAATAATTACAAATATCATCATACAAATAGCAAAAAATCTAATTCTATGCAAAACCATACAAAAGAAAAACACCAAACTTTTTAATTTTCTATTCATTCCCATTAAAACCCAAATGAACGCAAAATCATTCTTTGCCATTTGTCTGCATTTTATTCAATTGAGAATTCTGACTTATTAGTAATTATAGCCACTTTTTCAAATTTGCTGACTAGAATGGCATAGATACCAATTCTGCGTGATTCATAAAAAGGGCCATCCGGTAATAGCAAAGTAAGTAACTCCGAAAACTAATTAAAATACTACACCTTCCCCCACTCACCAACGTTTATCGATATTTAATGTCATCACCAGTGTCAGGTATTTTAATTAAAATCTTGCTACATCGATTAACTTAGCGAAATGGTAGCAAGATTTCAAAATGAAAATCATCGCAGTGCATGGTGTGGCCAAGTGGTTGTGCGTGATTGGTTGGGTTGGCCAGCATTGTCACAATTCAAGTTTAATGCAAATACTCGTTAAATGGAATTTTGTGCTGAAAATGGCGACTTAAGTGTCAACTTATAGTCGTTTATATACATAGACAAATTGGCAGTCACATTTTGCATACATACATATAAACATCTGGCTCATAAAAAAAACCGTGTGAGTCAGCAGTCTTTTTCAGTGGTTTAGGTAATTAAAATTTTCTCATTTATAATTAATTGTTGATTGTGCATTTTTAAGCTTCTTAAAATTCTTTTCATCACAATTTATCTATTATATAATCTGATAGCAAAATATTACGAAGCCCCAGGAAAATCACCAATTTCTTTTCAATGAACTAAAACAACTACAAAATGTGCTTATAAGGGCAGAAATTCAAATTTCATGGTGTAACAAGGATCATTTCGGAGGTTTGACTTGGCCATGGCTTCTTTCTCGTTTCATATTTTTGTATTTATTCGTTACTCGGACAGGATAATTATGTATTTAGCAACGACTTTGCCGTAATAGTTTGCCGAGCTAGATTCGGTGCAGGGGTTTTACTTTTATGGAAGGTGTAGGCAAAGTTTTATAAAACAGTAATTTCTTAAGCAAAAGTTAAAATAAAACCAAACATGAATTTTTACAGATTTATATTGGTCTTATTTTTACTCTTTTTTTAAATGAACGCTATCTTGGTCATGACTTCATACCAAGGTAAGCATTTTCACTGTATGAAAACTATGTAAAAAAAAACCGGATTATCCGGTTTTTCTTAATTTCAAAATCTGGAACCGGGTTTTTGTTTCAAATTGCAATTTTTCGAATGACTCGAAAACCGCTTTTGTAAAAAAGGCGAGTAATCGAACACCCTATTAGCAACTGACTTGGGGATACGAAGCTAATTGCAGCCAATCAGCTGAGGAAGGACTGTGCTAACTTAACTGATGCTTTAAGCTTGACTTGTTTGCAAAAGTTACCAAAAATTAAAACAAAATCACTTAATTACAAAACAATTTAAAAGTTACCAATTTTGGCTGAAATATAGAAGTTGACCGATTTTTCAAAAAGTCCATCAATGCGCCTGCAGTTATCGCTAAGGTTATCGTTTTCGGGAATGGAAACTATGTTGGTGGTACAAGGTATTTAGATGAGCCTTCTAGGAAGGCCATAACTGGCATATACAGCAGCAAGTCAGTTGTGGGAAAAAAGTGAGCTTGAAGTTTCAGATTTTTCAACCAGAGACCCAGAATAATAATTGTTTCATGGTGGGGTTTTACAAAGTTCATTCAAATTCTCGTAAGAATTATAAAAGTCTTTTGATAATTATTATGTGTGAGAAATATTTTTAAAGTCATCGATAACTATTATTTTAAGACTTATATAATAAAAGTATTTTCAAAATAATTATCAGCGAGCTAAATATTTTGAAGTCTTCAAAAAATTTAATTCAATTTGAATGAAGGGAATTGGGTAATAAAAATATATATCACCATATGGGCGCCAGGCGAAAAGAGTTTAAGAATAAGGCAATAGTTTGTAAATATTTTTAAGAGGGTTGCCACCTTTTCGAAATGTCGAATTCAGATAACTCGTATACAATGTAATATTAAAATATGTATGCGAAACGAAGAGACTTTTAGCTTCAACAGTAAGAACATTTTTGAGGTGCTTAAAGAAGGTTGCCAGCTGTTTGAAAACTTAAATTGAAAATTTTTAATGAGTTTAATTAATTACTAAAATATTGATGAATGGGCTTTACTTCTGAACTATATTTAAATTAAATTATACTTTAATTCGCCAGTTAATTAAAATGTTAATCACCATGTCTGACGAAGGTTATTTAAAAATTTTTTAGCTTAAAGCTTCATTTGAAGGGGGTTGCCACCTGTTGAAAAAGTCGAATTTAATTAACATATACGCAAACTATTTGAAATATGAAAATACGGGTGTCAAGCGAAAGAGTGTTAAGAAATCTTTAGTTTTTAAAATTTAGAATGTTTGAAGAGGGTTGTGTGTTTAAAAATTGGCATACAATGCCAATCAATCAATGGAAATTGGTGTGAAAGGCTTTATTTACGAAATATATTAAGAAGGGATGCCACTCGTTCAAACAAACTCAACTTCACGGCCTTCAATGGCCATTCTTGATATTTAAGTTGCACATAACAATAACTTTTCTCTGCTCCAAGTGAAACCTCTGACAAAGTTCATTCGTATGCTTCTTAGTAGAATAAATACGTATAAGTGCGGAGACGGAAATACAATTCACAATGGAGGCATGAAGAAATATGCCGCAATCCGAGCTTCTCTCCCCGTTCGTATGAAATTAAAAATTAATTAGCTGCCACTGCGCTTACAGGACCTAAACTGTCCAGCCAAAGAGTGCGCATGTTACCTGTATCTAACTGTAATGAGTGAACATATATATATATAAAGTTGAATGATTAAACCCAAGCTAAATAATTTTAAAAGTAAAAATTCAAAGTCTTCATGCAAGATATTGATGTATGTAAATATTTTACTTACCAGACAGATGAGAGCTCTGGTGATGGACGAAAATGATTGGCGTATTATAGCTGAAGTGGCATAAGTGAAAAAAAAAACATGTTAAAGGGTGGTCGAAGCAGCAACAAAAAAAAACATTTAAGTACATAAGCCCCGCTAATTTAATTAGCTACTTTGACAAAGCGCTCTAGGAAGGTGGCCTATTAAATATTCAAACACTCACTGCTATAAGTGCACACACAATGGATCAGAAACCTTTGAAATTCTAACATAAAGAATGTAGCTGATTTATCTAGGTTGAAAGAAAATAAAAGGAGAGCTGATTTATTTGAGCAGAAAGTAAATTGATTAAATTAAGGGAAGCCGTTATAATAAATGATAGAATTTAGTGAAGCTTTTATTTTAAAGAAACGTTTCAGTTTAAAAAGTGGGAAAAGGTAAACTTTGAATATCCCATTGAAGAAGGCGTTGGGAGTTATTTACTGCATTTGGAAGTTGCGCCGAAAGCGTAAACCTGACCAAGCATTGAAATTTTAGTCTAACTAAAATATGTTGCTTAATGAATCTTAATTTGAGCGCTACGCAAGAGATATCTATTAGTATTCAAACTTTGTAATAATTAATGAACCCTACAACCACCACTACAAGTACGCCAATATCCGACTTCATTCACGCGCAAAATATACATCCGTTTAAATGAGCAATTGAATATCATTATGCCAACGCTCGAAAGGGCCAATAAATAGCTACATATATATATATTTCAGGTAAAACAAATACGCGTCCCTTTAGCCAAGTAAAAGTGAACTTGATTCGAAGAGCCTTGGAAATTTCAGTGAATCAACAAAAATAGCTAAAAAGGTAATTAATAGCCAAAATTTGTCTTAGAAAAGCGGCGAAGGGATGCTGGACCTGTTTGTTTTCATTTGCATACCCTCATTTTTAATCATCATTAGTGTAGCTACTGTTCTAATATTAAATTGTTTACCCTTCCAATAACTTGTGTTTGTTACTTCGTTGTAATAGTGAAAGTGTCTTTTTTTCTGCCACGCATACTGTCCATTTTGATTTCGCCGAAATAAGGTATCCAACCCGTGTGTGTGTTAAAAACAATGTCAGAAAATTAAGGCAAGTTGCATAAAAATTATTAAAAAATTAAAACACTACCTGTTTTGCATAAATTTTTCATAATTTTTGGAAATATGAAATATTATCTGAACTGCTCTAGAAGACGAAAACGCAGAACAAAGAACGTTCGTACTCTCTAAAATAGTGAACGTTATTATTAAATCCGATGGAGCCATCAAAATTAAATACTTAGCGGGAGGAAACTATCATTTTCTAGTTGTCTCTCCAGTCATGCGAGTTGTACAAAATTCCAGTCGTGATTCTTAATGTTGTGCAGTAAAATTGATGGCCTCTTTTGAAATTTTCTGAACATAAGTATATAGAGTAATTCGTAGTCCATGTTGTGGTGGCATGAACACCAAGTTGTAAATGTGTAGATACCTATTCAAATGAAGCGGAGTGTATACAAAAAACTGTTGCCGGTTTCTTTGCGCTCACTTCACGTAAAAACTACTGAACCGATTTAAACGAAATTTTTAGAGGATTGTGGGAAAGTACACAAGGAAGTTTGTTACATACATTTTATTGCAATCGATCAAATCAGTTGGAAGATATAGGATAGTGTACTGGCAAAACCTCGAATATAGCTTGATCGAGATTTGAATAATTGGTTTTTGATTTCTTCGCTATAATACCCGGATGGTTAAAAACAAAATTTTAAGAGTTGCCACCAGTTTGAAAATTTTAATGTAAATAAATTGATAGGATACAGCATATATTACAGTATGGGTGTCGAAAGAAAGAGGTTTAAAAAGGCTTACAACTGAAAATATTTTTGGGGAGGGTTGCCCCGTATTTGAAAAATTTTATTTAATAAAATTGATAAGATAAAATAACTATGTATTACAATTTTCGTTTCAAACCAAAGAGGTTTAAGAAAGCTTAAAACCGAAAATATTTCTGAGGATGGTTGCCAATTGTTTTAAAAAATTTAATTTAGTTTAATTAAAAAGATAAACTAAATGTTACAAATATTACAATATGGGTATTAAACAAGAAGGACCAAAGATGAGAATATTTTTGTGGAGGGTTGCCACCTATTTTAAAAACATAATTTAGTTAAATTGATGAGATAAGTAAATATTACATTGTGGGTTTTAAACTAAAAAGGATTAGGAAGGCTTACAACTAAAAAAATTTTTCTGGAGGACTACCGCCAGTTTAAAAAATTGTATTTAATAAAATTTATAAGATAAATTAATTAGTGCAATATGGGTATCAAGCCGAAATGGTGTAAGTAAGCTTACAGCCGAAAATATTTTTGATGAGGGTTGCCACCTGTTAAAAAATTTAATTCAATTAAATTGCTAAGTGCAACGTAGCAAAGGACATGTCGCAAAAACACAAATAAGATACTATTCTGAGTAGCTTTTCAAGAGTTTAAAGTTCCTAAATAGAAGGAGTTCTGCAAAATTACATCGAAAAAATAATTTCAAAAAGTCAAAAAAATTAATGTGCTAAAAAATTAGAAATTTACACTTTTTTTGGTAAATGTTCTTTATTTCTAGTGTTCCTAAAAATGAAAAAAGCAGGATTACACTGAAACGAAAAATTCAAAAAGTCGAAAATGTTTTATGTTTGAATAAATAAAAATGAAAACTGTTCCTGAAAAGGAAAAAAAGGTTCTGGAAAATTACACCGAAAAAAATTTCAAAAAAATCTATAATTTTTATGTGAGAAATAATCTAAAGTGTTCCGGGATGCTTTTCAATAGTTCTCGAATTCCAGAGAAGAAAAAAAGTTCTACAAAATCACGCCGAAAAACAAATTTTCAAATTATCGATAAAGTTTAATATTTGAAAAAAAAAATAAAAATTAATACTGCTCTAATATTTGTCGTTTTTGGTACGGTGTGCAAAAAAATTTCTAAAACCATAAAAAGCTGAAATTAAATTTGTTGTAATGCGAAAAAATCTGGCTGCTGCTTTCGTAAATCTCAACATTTTTCTGAAGTGTTTTGGCGCAAGTCTTAAAATACAACAAGTTTTTTTTAATTCTGATGGAAAAACAATGCCGATTTTTTTTTTTTAGAGTGATGTATCCTAATGTATATACATATATGTACTAATTTGCAATAACCGCTTAAGTCTTAAGCCTGGCCTTGGCAAAATTAATAATTTTCATTTACTTGAATGGGAAAACCCAGAACAAAAACTCGTCATAATAAGGCGCATCACAAAATAACGGTTGTCACCTCCAGTCACTTCCCTTCAATTTTCTATCTAGTTTATTGTTACGGTATAGAAAAATTTAAGACGAAGACTGATATGCTGACGATTTTTTTTTTTATGATGGTCAATTCTTTTTGAAAACCGCGAGCCTAGTCGCAAAGTAATGTAAAACTTCATTTTCGCGGCTCAGGGAGCTCTAGACTTGCTGCCATCTTAAACAATATGAAATATCCATGTTATGGCCTCATCTCACACGCTGCACCCATAATCTCATTTTTCTAAGTTCATTCAGGGATTTAACTATTTAATAATTTTACTTTTTCCTTTCCATACATAATCGAATCGATATTGCTGCCTCGAAGGGAGACAGAGAGAAGATGCAAACTTAGAGTCAAATATTAATTTATGCACTGCCCTCTTTTGCAGGTGAATTCAAGAAGCTAAGGACATAAATTTATGTACGTATATCGGACCGACCACGGCAAGTTTTAAGCAGCATTGAAGGGAAATTCATTGCTGAAATGGTATGAAAATTGCCAAAGTCGAAAAAGAGTAAAAGCTCGAATTGGAAATCACATACGATTATCTAGCATAAGCAAAAATCGTATTTGCATAAGTATGTAGATATGTATGTACCAGCATGTATGAATACCGGCAATCGGGTGCTCGTACGGAAGCAATGCTCGAGACATATCATATAATCAAAAGCTGGAAGTGAGAGCAAATCGTTCTCAAGCAAAATATTGATACGAATACTAACTTTGTGAACTCAATACACCTACATACTTATGTATGCAAGTAAGTAGCATGTACCCTGTAGGAAATTCCTCAGTTAGGGCAACAAATTTTTAGTTTAGAATTTGAACAATTCCAAACCATTAATGATGGCGATGTTGTTGATGCTTCGTTACGTGTATCCCGAAAGTTTCGTTCTTTAATGAAGTCAGACCTGGCATTCGCACAGGATATGAAAAACTGTTTCTTTGCTGCCATCTATTCTGTTGTATTGAAAACCAATTTTAAAAGAAAGAAGATAGTTCTTACAAGAGACCAAATGCATTCTGAATTAAAAAATTGTAACTAAATATGCAAAATTAGAAAAGGAAAGCTTTCTTCATGCTGAGCGTTGTCACGAGTCCTTCAGATTTAGATACTTTAGAACGAAGAGGTGAGGCAGGAAACTGGATCACGAGCATTGAGTTATTACCAAAGTTTCTCCTAGATACCTATTTTCCTGCTAACCCTTCCCCTGTAGAATCCTTTGTCGTGCATAAGCACAAGGCTTCACTACCCTTTCCAACCCGCACGATGAGCTGTATTAGATTTACAAGGACAGCGAATTAAAATACAGCAGCTCAGCTGGCTTGGCCATGTCGGTCTAAGGGACACCAACGCACCAGCTCTGAAGGTATTCAACTTGGAAACCGCTGATGGTAGCAGAGGAAGAGGGAGGCCCCCTTTTCGATGGAAATACCAAATGGAGTGGACTTGATTTCATTTGGCAATAAGCGTCAGTTGGCACACAAGAGAAAATACATGCGTGCATTATTGAACTCGGCCAAACTCGCTTAGGCGGTTAAAGCGCCATATAAAAGGAAGAAGAAAATAATTGGGTGAGGCAGGACGGCGCAAGAGAGACGGGTACAATCTTTCACGTAAGCATCGAAGCGTGACGAAAGGCTTTCGGAGAGGTATTCTCTTATTAACATCAAATGTAGGCTTCAGAATTGGACAAGAAGTGCCTGGCAGCCCTCTCAAAACGTTTTCTAGATAAGTTCCAATGGGTGCAAAGTATCAACTTCTTTACCGGAGACCTCTCAGCTGAAAAGTTGGCGACGTAAATTCTATTAGTCCGGCAGGGAGCAGGTAGCAGTACCACCGTGGTTGAATTGTGAACAGTGGGTCGCCGTCCGATCGGAAATTACGTCTTTAAACTTAATATTACATTTTATCCCTTCTAGGGTGAACAATTGTGCCACAAAGCGACTGTTTAACGTAACCTAGTAACGTCGCACCCATACTACTTATCAATAAACAAGTGGCCATTTAATTCAGTACCAGTACATTGCCCAACAGGGTATGCGCAATTTTCTTTGTGTGTGTGTGTATATACGTATGCATGTGTGTGTTATTATGTATCGAGCAGCACTTGGTGAATTCAAATTTCCATGCAATAATGTCAAGATTTCAATTCGATTTACACTTGGCTTTACAGCTGCTTACCCCTACATAAAACGCGCGCGTTAGCTTTGCCTTAAGCCATAGAGAAAAAAATCACGGAACGAAAACAAAAAAAAAACCGCTTGTTGAGCTATTAAAGTTGAATATTTCCATAGCTGACTAGCGCCTCCCTTGCGTACCGCTTATTTCATTGCAAGCACAATTCTCCCCTAAGTAATATATATTTTTGCTTCCCCTACATTGTACAACAGCCTCAGAGGCTACACCGCGCCGCTTTCTGCAAACTCCTAAGACAATTGTGAGTATTTTAAATTGCATTAGGGATTTCAATTGCGGAAAAAGCTAAAGTAGAGCACAGTGCGCGTTGACTTTATATGTGGTGGTACGTAAGAATGTTTGTGCTTTTATTTTGCATTGCGTGCGAACCAACTTAAGCGAAATTAATACACATCGTAGTAGAATATTGTGTGCGGGAGAACTCATCAAGAAATACCAATACAAAAAACAACTTCATATAAAAAAAAAAACTTGTAAATGGCAAGTCTTAAGCTTCTACGAAATAAGCAAAACAGAAGCGTGGCTTTAAAGAATCGCCTTTTAAACACTGCTCGTCCCTTCCCCTTTTTAAGAACCATATGCAAATACATATATACATATACTACTTACATAACAACAACTTGTACACATAATTGCCACTTCTCGAATATGCTCTGACATTTCCATTTAAATGACAAAACAAGCTCATCAACAAGAGCGCAAATGCTTAAACAATGGCATGGAAGAACATCTCTGCAGCCAATATTGGTCGAGAAGCAGCAGCCACGTTGGCGTTAAACAAAATCTGAGATGGAGAGTTCACTATGTGTATGAAACGAGGATGGAGGTATGTAGTTTTTGTGCTTGTAGCTTCATACGTATGTACGTATATGTTGGATGATATTTCGAACAGCGTGTTAAGTTAGAAATCGCACTTCTACGCAACCCCTTTTGCTCAGATTGTTGTAGTTTTAAGTTTAACGCTCACAAGCTGAAAGTGAAGCAATGTAGCGATTTTAAAGAAAACATTTCACTTCATGTCGCATAAATTACGCAAAATATTGACTTATTTTGGGATCAAAATTAAGGCTTTAAAGAGTTCTAGCAACTTAGAGTTTCTGCATATACATATTTTCATTTTCGGAGTTATTGATCTTGATGGTGAGGAGATATATTCCTTGGTACAAGTTTAAATAAAAAAGTCGAATAATTTTTTTTTTTTTTTAATTGGACTATTTTCTTCATGTACGATTCAAATGATTCGGCTTTTGTTATTTTCTGAGCGAAAGTTCAAGTCATTTCCTTTCGTTTGGTATACATATTGCAAATTATAGACTGATATCTTCTGTTTGATTAAACTATATCAGCATAATCGGTTCTCCATACAAAACCATTTAAAGCCTTCATACTTACATTTAATGATAACATGCGCTATATAAGACTACGAAGATGAAGGCAAATACCAAGAATAATACCAATGCTAAAATGAAGACTGGTACGAATGTGAAGGTGAAAGCAAGAGCTAAACCGTAAATAAAGAGAAAAATGTATACGAAGACGAATAAATATACGAAGATACATACTACAAAAACGACGCCCAAAAAGAATGTGAAGGCGAATCGAGTATAGAGACTAATACGACAACCAGGAAGACGACAAAAGCGAATAGAATGACAAATACGAATAATTCCACATTGTCGATAAATTTCGATAATGTGAAAATTCGATAACTCGACTAATTTTGATAACTGTTGATAAATTTCGATAATCATGCTTTTCGAGGGCGCTATTAATTTCGATGACTCAGAAATCTATATATACTGATATAAATCGATAGCTCGACATGATGAAATTTGATAAGCAATGATAACTTGATAAACTTATATAACTCGATATATTGTGAAAATTCCAAAAACTTCGATATCATCAATATATCGATAACTCTATTAGCTGAACGAACCCCATGAATTACGATAACTCGATAAATTTCGTGAACTCTATAAATGATAATTCAATAAATATCGATAACTTTTCAAATTTGGATAATCCCATAAATTTTTATACGGTAGTTAAGTTTCGACAACTGAGTTTCTGTGTCTATAAAATTTGACACCACAATAAACATTGATTAATTTGAATAACTCGATACGTTGCGATAACTTAATAAACATGGATAACTCGATGAATTTCGATAATTGTAGACACGATTATTCGATAAATTTCCGTAACTTTATAACTTTCTATAACTAAATTTATTTTCGACTGAATTTATTTAGTTTCATATCGAAAAATTTCAGCAAATATCCCTACCCTTCTAGTTAACCTAAATCTTATTTATTGCGCATTCTTTTCGTTTTCGTCTTTATCTTCAATTTTGCATTCTTCTTGGTCTGAATCGTTTTTATTATTTATTTATTCATCATCACATTTATCTTATTTTAACGACGATATTGGCCGTAATTTTCAACCAATTTTGAAACCATAAAAACTCTCCCCATCAGCAGAAAAATACCTTTAGCCAATAGCGTTTTTTTTTTTTTTTGTAAAACGAACGGTGCCATAACTTATCTGATGGCTTAACTGAAATAAGTGATATTGATTAATTAGGCTCACAACCTAGGAAAACCACAAAATTAGTCGCATGGGGTCCCTAGTGACTCCAATAAAAGTATTAAAAAAAAGAGCTTTCAAAAGAAAAAAAAACACGCCAAGTAATTTTTTTTTTTCAACTTGAAATGGCCTTGACCCCGTGCGCCTAATTAGGTGCTTAGGCATCATGCTCTAGGTTTGGACAAACACATGCAATCTTTATGTACATATGTACGTTGTTGTGTTGTTACTTCTATGTATACTAGAGTGATTCATAAAAACAATCTTTTTGGAAATTCATAAACTCTACATCAGAATATTGTTATTTGTGATGTAAAAAGAGACACGTATTTTTTTATTTTGAAAAAAAAGTTTTTTTTTAGAGGTCGCGCTGGTCGGTTTTTTATAAAAACGCTGATGTTCTCAATTTTTTTATTTTTGTGACATGTTAAAATGTAGCTAAAAATGTACACATTGTGTACTATATCGCGCCCTAACCTCCAAAGAGAAGTAAGTGAAATTTTTTTCAAAAATTTTCTTTTTGATGCAGAAATGTTCTTAGAGCATCCAAATGCTCTCCTGCATCAAAAATAAAATTTTGAAAAAAAAAATTCGCTTAAATCTTTTTGGCGGTTAGGGCTCGATATGTACATATCGTAACCTGAAATGCAAAAAGACGTAACAAAAATCATCGTTGAAATGCAAAAAGTCATAACTAATAAAAAATTCTAAATTCACTTTTTGATTTATATGATGGATTTCTTCAAATTACAACTCCGCACATCGTTTTATGAAAAAAAAATATTTTATTCACGACTTTTTGCATTTCATTTACGATGTTGTAACGTCTTTTTGAATTGCTGGAGACGATATATTCAATTTTAATTAAAAAATCATTTTCAATTAGCATTATTTTGTAAAACACATAAATATTTAAAAAAAAAAAAAAAAATACAACTTTGCTAAAGAGCAATTTAACGCAACCACAGTATGTCCAGCCATACTTGAATGACTTGAGCAATATTCTAGTGAAACTAAAACAAAAATACCTGAAATCAAAACTTTGCAGAGCACTTAACTTTTTATCATTTCATGCCCACCTACCAGCCAACTAGCCATTGAACTAACCAATGACGCAAGCAACCAACCAACCGAACTATGCAGCAATGAACCAGGCGCCACCACAGGCAAATATGCTGTCCAAAGAGCACACCAACTAACATTACGAACAAAGAAGTAATTAAAATATTCCAATTGCTTTACGAACTTACGAAATAGAACAGCAGTTTTGTGTTGCCAACATTGCAGGTTGCAAGTTGCCAGTCTGCGTGGTTGGTTGCAGGTTGCACATTCCACATTGCACAACGCTTTTTTGGTGGGCTGGTGTGGTTAGTTGAAGTGTTGCGCGCGTCGCCGTGTTGTTGCAGTTGTTTTTGCAAAAACTTAATATTTGAAAATTTGCAACTATTTCACAGTGGGAAATGGGTATCTATGGTTTTTATACTTTGTTTGTGTGTGTGTGTGTGTGTGTGTGTGTGGGAGGGAATGTGCGTACAATAATTTTTCGAGGACAGTAAAACTGAAACTGAAAATTTGTGCAAACATATAAAAAAAACGTAAAAAATAACCGAAATTGTTGAAAATGAGGACAAACGGAACTGGGTAAATATACCGACCGGCGAATAATAGTTGCAGGTATGTTGTGGCGTGGGTTCTAGTTAGGGATTTGTGTATTTGTGTTTGCAACTGAGATGTATTTAGGACAAACGCTGCAGGTGTGCTATTGAAATTTGCTGTGAATGTCGGTTAAGAGGTAAGACGCTAGGCAGAGCGCTCAACGCGCTGTTTGCTGATTGTTGTAAAAGGTCAGCGCTAAAACTTTTGATTCTTCTGCTGGATGGCATTGATACGCACCATTTGGTAGAGTAGAGTTGCTCTTGAGGTTGCGAAACTGTTACGGCATCTGCGGAATGCGACAACTTAAAAATTTGTTTTGTAGCATTCAGGTGCACGGCAGCTGTTGTGGCAACTGATATCTAGCGCATTTTGTTAAATATCAAGTAATACGAGTAAATATTTTATTAAATTTCAAGCGACATAAGAGGAACTAGTAACCGAAGAATCAACCAACCGACCTAAACGTGATTAGATCGCCGACATAACAGCCCTTGGTCGGGTAAAACCTGACTCATTCCGGTGCGTAGAACCAGCTGTCGCGGGAAGCTTGCTCAACCACCAGAGGGAGTCTCGATATTCTCTTATGCTGACGACTGTGCGATCATGGCGTCTGGGAATGGAATCGATGACTTGCGCTCGAAAGTAAACGGTTATCTCGCCGAGCTTTCTCGCTTCCTCACCGAACGGAGCCCAATCTCTCCCCTACAAAATCCTCAGCCACAGATTTTACCAACTGGACGAAGGAGATCAGACTACAGCTGGGAATTTACGTCAACAACGAACCAATTCCTATGGTGAACAACCCGAAGATACTCGGAGTAACCTTCGATAGTCTGCTCTCCTTCTCGGCGCATACCACCGCAGTTGTCAACAGAGTATAAATCCGCAACAAGGTCCTCGAGTCGCTAGCCGGCAGCACCTAGGGCAAAGACTAGTAGGACGATGTGGATGAAACTGCAGACTTGCCAAAACACGGCACTCAGGACATGGACAGGATGCCTTCTGATGTCGCCGCAACACCACCTGCACGACGAGGCCCACATGCCCCCGTTAAGGAGCATAACACAATTCTCTGCAAGCAGATTTTAGTAAGGAGCCACAGACGTGGTCACCCAAACAGACAACTCTTTGCAGGAGAGCCTTCGTCCAGGCACGAAGTCCTGAGGTTCATCAAAGAACCTCTGGACCCGACAGTTTATCGCCAGGCCTTGAACGGCATTCACAGAGAGGCAGTCTCGGGTTATGTTGACTCTCGACCTGTGAATGCCGTTCTGGACACACAACCATCTGACGTAGACGAGACGGGGCTTCGTCTGCCTCGGGAGACTCGAAACACAATAGCCCAGCTTCGCTCTGGTTACTGCAGCAGGTGGAACTCATACCTGAGCAGATTAAACGAGGATGTCTAAACGAATGCATCTCTTCTAATTAAGAAAATTTAATAGTATAGTTTATATATGACACACCTTGTAGAAGAAAAGCCCCTTTTACCAAACTAAAATCGATCGCCCCTATGAGCACTGCCCCAACTAACACTTTACTACTGATCATACAAAAGGTCGCGATCTGTCTTGAACATATTTCGATAGCTGAAACATCATTTTAGCCAACCCAAAAAATAAAAAAACAACAAAATCGATACTTCATTTTTGGATGTATGGGCACGATCTGTGGGGAATAAATATCACAGTGAGACAACTGAAGTTTAAGAAGATGAAAATATGTAAAATAAAATATTTTTGGGAGCGGTTAAAAGTTGTTGGTTGAAAAAAAGAAGACCAATTTGCGTATTTTAACCATGCAATTTGAAAACTTCTTTATTGTATATTTGGCCTTTTAACGTCATAAGGGTTTACTAATAACTTTTAATTTTTCTAACAATGTTGTTACATGCTAGTGATTTTAAAAATTCTTTTCTTTCTATCTTTAGTAGTCAACACAAGATTTGTCGCGCAAAAGTACTTACGGCAATCTATTTAATTTTCAGTTTCTTTTTTTACTTTTTGCCTGAATCATCAAGCAAAGGTACTGAAAGCCATACAAAAAATGGCAAAGCAAGTACTTCATAACCGAGTTAGCATCGCTCGCAATTTGTTTTACATACACAAAGGCACATACATATGTATGTATGCATAAATGTGTTTCGTCCAGTAAGGTGTCATTACGCCGGTCAGCTGGTAAGTCAGTCACTACAAATCCAACGAAATTATCATCAGTCAGCCAACCAATGATCACCCAACTGACCATTCATGCAACAGAACTGAGCGACTAACTCAATAACCAAGTATGCTTACTTACATATACATATGTATGTACAAATATGTTGCTACTATATGTGGATTTGTATATACATATGGAAAAACGGCAACCATCTATGAATTGAAGACTTAAACTGCAAATGAAAACTTTCATCTGCCCATCTGACTGCTGTTCCTCGCAAAAAGGGGACTCTTTAGTTTTGTTGCTGCTAGCGGCTGAGCCATCACAGTTGATGGTTAACACTTCTGGCTTTGTGTATGTAGATGCTGCAGTTGTTATTGTTGTTAGCGCACTTACTGCTGGACTGGCGTAGTTTTGCTATGATTACAGTGTTGCCAACGCAGTTTGTTGAATGGTGATTATGTTGACATTGCACTAATGTCATGCCATATATATATGTATGTAGGTATGAGCGCCATGCACATTCATGTTCACACAGAGGCATGTACATACATACATATGTAGATATGTATGCACCAATTTTCATAACATCACCGCGTTACATGCTGGGCGTTATCTAGTTATAATGCGTCGAAAGTGTTTTCTCTGACTGTCAAAAGTGGCGTGCGTGCGTGTGTGCGTGCGTCGTCTTCACATCATACAACGTACAACAAATTTTGACGTTTATTGTCTTGAGTTAAACGAAGGATTTATAGAAATGCCAAGCATGTCGTTGGAGCACAACGCTGAGGGAGTGCAGTACTCAAGAGTTGCTGACGTTTGACTTCCCTTGTTGGCGTACTCTTGGTTGATGGTTGACTGCTGGTCGCGTCGTTCGTCGTCGCCTTTGGTGACTTGTGCTAACGACTCAGACATTAAATCTCACAGCGGGTAGTTGCTAGAATTGAGCGCTGCCGAAAAGCAAATAACTGCAGGCAACAAAGCATTGTCCTCTGTATGTAGTGTGTTGACTGAATGTAACGAATTGATGGCGCTTTTGGGGTTGGGTATCCAGTAGCGTTATACATAACTGGGTGACTTGGGGATTGTCGAAGTTGAATTGCTAAATCGTGGTTGGGCTATCTGGTTGGATTTGTTGGTTGTACTCACTTAGTTGATGGCCTAGTCGCTTGGTTGATCTGGCTTATGCTTTGAATCCCTCTGCTTATGGCTCCTCATTCTTACTTGTTCTGCTCGTTTTGTGACGTGCCTGTTGGCGGTCGCTCATCCGCATTGTTATGTCTAATTTTTTGGGCGTTCCTTGCTGTTATTGCAGCTGGTTAATGCAAATTTAATACAAACATGCTCATATTTACTTTTGCAAAGCAGTGAAAATAAATGAGAATAGCGTGGTATTTATGCTTGAAAGGATATGTAGATATATCCAATGGAGAATGGAGAATGAGCGGAATCGGCTTCGAGAAGGTACATAGAGTTTGCTTGTTTGCCAATGCTGGTTTCATGTATTTTAAAGAGTTATCTAATTTTTACATACATTCTTATATGATTTAAATAAGAAAATCATCTTATTTATTTACCGTATTCCTTAATTATCTTGTCTTCGAAAAACTCTTACTGAGTGAGATGTTAACTACAAATATTCGTGGATCAATCCATGTCAAATCGACCAATGGTAGGAATCTTTTTGATTTGAATGAATTTTAGTCAAAACCATTTTTTTTTTATTTTACAGCGAAGTTCTTCTAAAGGAAAAATATCAAAAAGAAAAATTTTTTCGTAGTTCGAAATTTCAAAATTTTTCGGATTTTGCAAGCTTATTTATTGAACACATCAGAAACTGTTATATTGGGCGCGTTTCTAAGATGCACTGTTTGACTTAACTGTAGCGGAAATGCTGTCAACTGATGAGTCCAACAGTTACCTCTTAGAAATGGTTCTGATCTCGTTTTAAAGGTTACTTTGGGTCTATATAAAATAAATGAAATACAAAAGAATATTACAGATTTTTGAAATTTAAAAAATAGTAAAAGCGAAAACTTTTATAAATGTTAGACTAAATTTTTTAATACAATACCTATATGTGATCACAAAAGGTTCTGAAATTTTCAATAACAGTTTTTTAAAAGCATGAATTTTTTAACTTAAACAAAAAATGTGCAAACTCTGAATTAAATGTAAATTCATATTACATAAATAAAAATTGTTTAGCATAACTTTAATCAGAGTTTTCAAAAAAATGTTTTCAAAGTTCAAAATTTTATATCTTAAAAAAAATAACTTTTCTTAAAAAGAATTAGGAAGTAACTTTAAATTACAAAAACAAGAAAAAACTTCTTGCAAAATTTAATCATCTTTTGGGATTGATTGTATTTTTAAATTTAAAAATTCTGTAATTTAAATTAAGAACGGTTATCGAGATACATATATGTGATCATAAGGGGGCGGTGCCATGCCCTTTTTCCAAAATTTTATCATAAACGTATTTCTTGGTAAAGAGTTGTTGCAACCATAAATTTTGAATAAATTAGCTAAATATTTACTGATTTATCGAAAATTTTGTATTTCTTTAATTTACCGTTATAAGGGATGTGGGCGTGGTTACAGTCCGATTTCGACAATTTTCAATACTAACCTACCTTGGATAAATGGAAACCTATGCACAAAATTTCTTTGAGATATCTCAACTTTTGCTCGAGTTATCGTGTACACGGACGGACGAACAGACGGACAGAGAGACATGGCTTAATCGACTTCTCTATTCATTCTGAACATTTATGTATACATTTGTCTATCTCGATTCGTTTTGGCTGTTACAAACAACCGTTATGTGAACAAAGTTAATATACCCTTGTGCACAAGTGCGCTCGTGCGCACATCGTAAGAATATAACAACTACATAAAGGAAATAACAAGAATGATACGCAAGTACTTAGGTGAAAAATGCATTCTTTGTTTAAACTTGTACGACATTTTAAATAAAAAAAAAAAAATCTGCTATAATAGTCGAAATTAGCGCCCTCGAAAACTGCCCATTTATATGAGTTAGTGCTGAAAAGGACAAAAATTTTAAATTTGGTCGCCATATTGGATCTGCCATTTTAAATTCCAAAAATCTTACATCAGATTCGAAATGGGCGACCTTGAAAACCTCGCTTATGTAAAAGCTTTTCGGCGCACGGCACTGAGGCAATTTCTCTAAATATTTTGCCTACCATATGCTGATCATCAGTCCTACATAGCCCAGAATGCGAATATTTTAAAGAGTCTATAAAAAACGCTGACTGCAAACGAACAAAAGCGTTTAAGCTATAAAACACACAAAAGCTCTCATCTGTGCGCTTGCCCTTATTCCACCCACCATCCCACCGCAAATTCGCTTCCCTTGCACAGCTACTTGCACAAATTTGCGCAGCCAAGTAGAGGAGGAGAGGTAAAACAAAACAAAAAAAAAATGGAGGCTATAATTGAATTCTCTCCGCTCATTTATTAATCTGATTTCAATCGAAAAATTAAAGTATTTAAAACATTTTTCTTTCTCAACGCCAGCAGCTGAACTTTGCAGACGACTCGAACGACGGGACTTTTGTATGGCGCGCCGTATGGTAAGGAGGAGTAAAATCGCATGGCACCGAGCGCAATGAAGTTGACTTTATCTACTTTGTTTACTTATGTTTTGCATGGGCCGCTGGCAAGTCAGTCCAGGGACTTGGCTGCGCAGGGATAGCGCAAGGATTGCTATTGAATGGAAAAGTTGGTCGCAAACAAACGCTTAAGCTTGTATGGTGGATAAACAGGGATCCGCGTTGCATTCCGCACTTCTTCGCAGCAATGCCATGTTTCATTTCACTGGCACCTACTTTGGGTGAGTTTCATTAGCGCACACAAGGGGTGGGTTTTGGGGTTCAAACCCCCCCTAAAGCTAATAACCTCATATACAAACTGTATCTTAAAGCTAAGAATCCAGCTCTCAAGGAAATTATAAGAAATATTTATTATAATTTCTGTTGCTTGAAAAAAGCGCTTTGCTTTTGCTGTAAATTTTCATGAGAAAATAAATTTGCGAACATTTTTTTCTTGAGAGCTGCAAACTGGTTTAAGAAATTTTGGTAGAAGAAAATTTCTTTTCCATTTCTTGTCGGTCGTTTTATATGAATTTTTCGTTTTTCTTGAGAGCTCAGTTAATTTTTTCGGTATTCGAAATATTAAAAAAATGTGGTAATCGTGAAAACTCACCATCTCTATCGAAAACCAGAAACCAGGGGCTCTATTCTGTAACTGTGAGTTTTCAAGTGTACAGTGAAAATTGTGTGCACTCTTCATTTTGCGATTCAGGAAGAGTGAGAATGAGTTTTAGCTGTCAAAATTGTGGACACTTCCTCATTTTGCGATTCAGCATGTATGAGAATGAGTTTTAACTGTCAAAATTGTGTACCCTTCTCTTCCGAAAAACTCACTGAATTTTAGTCGGTGAGTTTTTGGTTGTGAGTTTTGCACTCGCTGTACACTACATTTTCTCACAGTTACAGAATAGAGCCCCAGAAATCGAAAAAATGAACATAAAAGTGTAAAAATTTCATGGAATCAATAAATTTATTTTTACTGACTCCTTTTTAAAATTTTTTTATTTGGTACTTTTGAAAGTTGAGCGCATCTTGAGTTTATAGAACTTTTTATTAAACAAGTAGTTTTTAAGGAAAGAACACAACCGACTTCAATTCTCATATACAAATTTAGGAGTACCGTTAATTTCTTCATGATCCAATCATCGGATCTAAACCAAATTACGGGACGACCCTTGAGGTACCATCTTTCCATTACAAAAAGAATTATTGAAATCGGTTGACGTGGTCCAAAGTTATGTATTCCGACGAATTGATAACCTCCCCTTTTTTGAAGTCGGTTAAAAATGTTTGAGTTCTGTTAGTCTTATGTAAATAAAGTGCAGTTTATGAATTTTAAAACGTTTATTTATTTATTACATACTGTACATAAAACTTGCATAAAT
>NW_016165606.1:0-2545 GCF_001687245.7 Rhagoletis zephyria | reverse complement strand
TTTGAATTGATTTTTTCGCTCTATTTTAAACTAATTTGAAATTTTAAAAATTGCCTGCACATCAGCATCAAAATACCTTTCTAATGATATATAATTGTTTATACCTTAGAAGTACAGTTTAGCCGTAAAAGGGGTGTAAAGGAAACCTGATTGCCTATTTATATAATGATGATTATGATATATATTCATGGTATACTTACATATATAGATACATCAGGGTGAATCATCAAAAATCAATAAAATTATTATATTTTAGGAATACCGCTGAAAAATTTCGGAAAAATAATCAAATTTACATGAGTTAGATCGATTTGGAAATATCTCCCAAAATTTCATTATGCAGATTCTCTAAGCTTAAACTTTCTTTTATCCGAGACTATTTTTTAGTAAAAATATTTTTAACACTACAAAACTGAAAAATCGACAAACTTCGAAAGCCGGTCATTTGACCCGACAAATTTAAAATTAATTTTAGTCACAAAAAAACATAATAATTAAAAAAAAACTATATATTTATTTAATAAATAACACAAAATTTAGATTTTTATTTTTAGTTGCTTATTTTAGTAGCAAAACCCCAACATAATATATGTATATGTTTACCAATAGTGTCATATGACCCTATAGAATAATTAGGCAAAAAATTTACATTTACAAAAAAGAATTATAATTTATCTTAATACATATATACATACATACATATGTATATCTAAACAGTTTGAACGTTGAATCAGCAATAATTTTCAGCAATGAAGTTTGAAATTAAAAGTTTGTATGTAAAATCATCAAAAGGAACGAAAACTATTTCTTAACATGTATCAAAAAATTAAAATGTATGTACATTAGGGCGGGTAAATTTTTTTTCGACATCGTTCCTAGCAGATTCGGATTCTGCATAGAATTCTAAGAAAAAAAGCCCTTAAGACCATAGCTCTAAAATCAATTTCGAGCCTGCGCAATTTTAAAAGAAAATATCTTTAATTAATACTAAGTCAATAATCAGATTAATATTTACTGAAGTGTTGAGAATGTTTTTTTTTTTTTGTAATATAGAGTTATGCTCCGGAGTTTTGTGCTATGAAAAATTCATTTCTGATATCTATTTTTTATTTAAAGAACCGCAAGAGGGCGCTTCAAAGCAAATCTACTATATACTTGTGGAAGTATGTATGTATGTATGTGCCAGGTTGCAGCCAAAACGGATGGACCGAATCGAATAAAATTTTGCCAAAGTATTGCCATGACTCCTGGACCTATAATAGGGTAAAAAAATTGGAACTCGCCAAGGGGGGAGGGGGATGGGGGATACCTCCCATAGTGAAAATGTTTAATCAGCTCTAACTTCGGAATTATAGTCACATTAACTCGAAATTTAAAATGCACTGATACCTATGGTAGGTGCTTGTGGAAAGATATATGTATATAAATGAGTTTGTAAAATGGGGCGTGGCACATCTCATGGGTGTGGAATATTTTATCAGCTATAACAGCAGGCAGTATTAGTGATCTCATTGTATTCCATTTGAAGATTTGTTATAATTGATCAAAGTGAAATTCAAACAAATTATAGATATGAAGTTCACCGGGCCATTTTCTTGTCTTTAATATATACTAAGTTAATATACGGATTAATATTTACTAAAGTGTTACGAACGTTGTTTTTTTAATACAATAAGAAAAAAATAACTATAATTTAAAGGAGTGACACACAATGGCTAGAGTCGTCTCCTGTGTGTATTCTTTCATATACATATATATGGGCCGTTCTTACCGTTATATATTTTTCATCCACTCGCCTATTCCTTACCGAAAATTTAAAATTTAAAAAAAATTTTAAAAAATTTTAAATTTAAATTTAAATTTATTTATACAAATTCAACAAGTTTTAAACGCTGAGACAGTACAGGCAACAGTTTAAAATGGGTAACTGGGTAAACTTAATAAAGAAAACATATTCTCTGGTTAAATTAATAAGCCTGCCCGGGTAACACAAAATCCTAAGCTTGATAAACATTTGGTGTTATAAAAGTTTTATAAAGCTCTACTTGTAATTAGGAAAATTGCCGAAAAAAAATTATAGAATTGATTGATTGATTGATAAAAATAGAGAGGGAGGGAGTTATGGCTATGACAATAGAAAGTAAAAAAAACGATACCTCGTGGTGAAAGCAAAAGCGATCTAAAACCAAAAAAATATATAAATACATTGTTAATCATAAAACATTTATGATTCGAAAAATAATTTTGAAATATTGTAAAATTTTTTATTTTTTTTTTGTTTTTTTAATGTTAAAGTTTTATTTACTTACAGTAACGAACAAAAGTATTAGTACAGTGAATTTTTCGCAATATAGGCAAAGTATTTTTAGAAAAATTCCAAGTATGCAGTTTAATAATCCACTCAATTTTAGTTTATCAAAGTGCAAGTTTGAAGTTGCTTGAAAATCTGAACATAAAATTACAAATTAGTATGCAGATTTATTGAATTTTCCTGAGTTTTGCACAAAGTTTACACATTTGATTTTTATGTGTTTTAGTGTAGTAT
>NW_016165605.1:26317-27012 GCF_001687245.7 Rhagoletis zephyria | reverse complement strand
TAAAAGTTAATTTTTTTGATAAAACTCATAATGATTACGGTCCCTGATTGAAACGAAAGCAGAGAGAGCAGGCCGAAATTACACAATAAACAGCATAACTTAAAAATAGTAGAGCGAAAAAGAAAGAACCTATTACAAGCTTTTGACGATGCGTCGTCAACAAATGGGAACGCCATTAAATGCAGTAACTTGTAATCAATGTCAACAACAGCAACGTAGTTCGCACAGCAGCAACAAAAGAAAAAATAGTGCATAACAATCGTTGGCAACCCCACAAACCGCGAAGCTGACAAAGTAATTCAAAACAGTAGCAGCAAAGGGTGCGTTTTAAAAAAATCCAACAGCTTGTGCTTAACCCAAATTAACCCAAATAGAAGCTCAAAGCCCCACGCACACAGTCACACATGCGAGCGCGCGTAAATACAGTGAAAGCTGTAACCTTGACCAACACCACACCAACGGCTAAATTCGAAGCAAAACCACAAATATTTAAATATTTTTGATTGGAGTACGCAGTTGGCGCATAGTGTAAGGTTTAGGCCATCTAGCTGCTTTTAATTCTGTAATTCGAGAAAACTATTGGAGATACATGAATTAATGAAATTCTACACAAGGTACGGTATAAGGCCTTTTACAAAAAAAATTGGTCACTTAAGGCTACTGTCACGCCAACCTATTAAATATGCACGTAACTA
>NW_016165605.1:4533-18350 GCF_001687245.7 Rhagoletis zephyria | reverse complement strand
CAAAAATTAGGGGAGAAGCTCGGCTTAACAAAAGTGTAAGCGCCAAAATATTATTAAAGCTCATATAAACAAATTTATTTGCTACATAACAATTACTTTGTACAGAAACTGAAATGTGCTACAATTATTTGTTTGTTAATGCATACACAAGAGATAAAAACGTTTCTATGTATTTTGTATTTTATGTACTCCTAAAGTGGCAATATGAAGCTTATTCTCTGAAAAAATCGATTTAATTAGTTTTAAAAGAGTTCGGTTTCGGTAACCGTTAGATCAAAACCGAACCGAACCTTCGGTCGAACCCTAGTACATATGTATGTGTGTTACACGAGAACGTTCCTTTGTGCATTCCCTGCAGGGCAATCCCCAACCTATAGTGAACCAAATTTCTAGTTACGTAATAATAGATATTCATCGCCAAATGCCCAAACGCAGCGAAATGTGGTACTTTTAAGAATTACATATATTTTTTTTCTTTTTAAAACTAATTAAAAACACATTTGTTTACAATAATTTAAACAAAAAGACTCGGTTTGAAAAAATCATGTTACTTTTTTCGCTTGTCGATTTTAAAAACTGTTTCCAAACTATCGAAAGAGGGATGCAGCGGGTGGCAATTGACACTTCGCAGGACATCGCAATGTTAAATACGCCAGTTGCTAGCATGCAAAAGAGTATTAATGCGCATTAGTCGTGGGTGTAAATTCTTTAGTACGGAACCGGTTCGGCAGTAGTGCATTCCCCACAGGGTACTTATATGCACACACGCATACACAGAAACGTATGTACACCACCTGCGCGCAGGTCAGCAATATCATAAAGAATTGCACAAATTCGATTAAATGCATTTGCCCATGCATGTACATAAGTTTCAAAAGAGCAAAAGCCATGGGAGAGTGCATACTCGTCTGAGGTAAGAGAAAGGAATATAACAGCAAAGTATTAAAAATATAAGCTAATATTTCGTGTTGCATATATATGTATTTCAATTTGGCCTCTGCTACAAAATTGCACATTTCCGAAAGCATACAAATATACAATGGCATTGTTGCACATTTACATATGTATGTTTGTGTGCTGTTTTTAATATTCATGACTACAACCAGCAATAATCATATTTCCAACATACACATTCGTATAGTACGAGTAAAAAAGCTATAGCAGCTGCCTATCAACCTAGCTTTTCCCGCAACGCTGATCACTCACATTGATTACAACAACAACAAATGCCACAACATTACAACTAAAATCCATCATAACGGCCACAAATGCCAGTATTAATCTCGCATAATGCTATTATTTTTCTATTTTTTTCGCCTGTATTTCACAATCCAGCCGTGATTATTCGTTGGCCACAGAGGATTTGATAAATGTCACCAAAATACGAACCAGCATCGATGGGTTGGCCCGTTGCTGCAAATGCACACACATACGACGAAGCGCCATAGAAGCGAGAGAGGGGTGCGCTAAGCACCTGAGTCAGCATAAATCACCGCAAATCATATTCCGCTTGCATATCGCTGCCATCATTCCTCCCCAATGTCACACATCATTTCCAGTAGTGTTGCGGCAAGATTTTTCACTTTCCCTTCCCAACCTATCATTTTGTTAGCCGCTACTACGAGTACTAACAAAATGCAAATACAATTTTTGTGTGTTTTCATGGCCCACCGCACATTTCATTTGCTGCATTTTATGCTACAAATATTTAGGTATTCCTCTGTTGGCGAGTTCTATTACGATTGAATGCACATTTCAATATCACAAAATGACAAATACTTGAAATTATAAATGAAAATACATAAATGCACCCACTGGCACATAGTATCTGCTGGCTTTGCTGTTTAGACACGAAATGGACGACAGTCATTGCCTAACGTGTCGGCCGTATTTATGTAGTTAGTTGTGTAGCTGTGGGCCATGCACGGCTGAAGAAGCCGCATTGCTTTTGCTACGGGCATTACTGGGATTCTGCAGAACCATTCATGGCCTCAGCTTTCTACTTTTGCTTTAGCATTCGCTCTCAGTGTCATTTTAGTTATTTTTTGCATTGTTTCAACTCCGGTGCAGACATGCGACTCTTATGAAATGGCTTTCGATTTTGAATTTTTTTAATTTTCAGTTTTTATATATCCGTAAGAGCGTATGTTATTGCAAAAAAAACGAAAGAATTCTTAATATTTTTTTTTTGTCGAAATGAATTCTTCATAGTTTTAGTATTTACATATGTTCACCAAATTTCTAAAATATGTTTTATAATAAATTTACTCTGCCACCCCTTTACTGTGTGTTAGTCTAATAAAATGGCAATATGAAAATCATTTATGCGATAACATACATAAAAAAAATATTCCGACGAATTGATGACCTCCTCCATTTTTGAAGTCGGTTAAAAAACAAAACCGGTTGAAACAATTCAATGCAACAATAAAATGTTGAAGGTTAGGTATGAAATAAGTATATCTAATGCATTTGTTAAATGTTTCTAAATCAAAGATTTCTTAAAAACCTTTCGTTTCATATCGAAATTGTAATCTATAATTTATCTTATCAATTATCTATATACATTATCTTATTAATTATCTTTGTAAATTATCTTATCAAATATCTTTATAAAAAAATTGTAATATTTCAGTTACTTAATCAAAACTTTTTAAGCAGGTGGCAACTCTGTAAATTTTTGTATTTTCAACCATTCAGAGCTCATAACTACAGAGCTCATGTCTACAGAAGGTCAGAAATTAATTTTTAGTCCTACTTCTTTAAATATTTCTTTTCTATCTTTTATTAAAATAAATGGAATTTCTAAACTATAGGAGGTCTGCCGCTACACATTTATGTAGTGGTGAGTACGGCATCGTCCCCAGTATTTCCTCCGAAACTTCCCCTAAAACACTCACACAGACAAAACAATTCTTTAGCTTGTAATTTCTTGGAATAATCTAGTGGCCAAAGAGTTCCTGCAAATTTACGCGTCTAGATAATTTTATCTGGGGTTATGGGGATTCTGAGAACAAACCATTACCTTTGTACACCTTGGAATACAACACTGTGCAAACCTATGCTGAAATACGGCCACCGCGGCTTAAAAAGTGATCGAAATTGGAATTCACGAATGGAGTGAGCTTAAAAAACCGTAAACTTGATCATCAAAAAAACCAAATTTGTACTTCTCTGTAAGAGTATCTGAACAAAACTAGTCGACGATTAGATCCTTAAAAATCGCTGACGCCTCTAACTACTACGAGCCCGGATACCTTTATTTTAGGCCAAAGGGACCACTTTGTACTACCAGTACATAGTTTGTAGATGGCATTCGGAAGCAAACCTGACTCTGCAGAACTTGCGGTCCATTCCAGTTGGCATTGGTAAAGAAAACAGGTTATACCCCAAATTATCAGAAGCGTCAAGCTTTTGCTAAGGACCCTTATGCGTAGTAGGCGTACCAAGGCATGGATCTTAAGAATTTGGGGTTTGACCTTTAAATCTTTACACACGACAGGTACCTGCAGTAACCTAATTTGCGAAAAACTAATTTGCCATCTTAAGATGGCAATTTACTTACTCGCTTCAGAGTGACGTTTAAAATACCATTGGAAAAATTAGTGATGGAAAAGTGCTGTACGTTCACATGCAAGCTGCTAATATTATGTTCTCGAAACCTTATTAGTAGTGAAAAAAAAGTGTGGTCCCAATCGTCGAAATTTTAAGCTCGTTGGACAGCCTTCTGCTTGGTGATTTTAGTTCAACTTCGTACTTACATCTGCAGGAAACAGAAACGGTAATGTTGTAATTTGTTCCTCATGGATATCAATATTAGTAGTAAGCTTTAAGAACTGCTTATACCACCTCCGATCCACCTGTGGCCTAGCGAACCTAGCCACCTAATAGCCAAAAACCTTGGTGTAGCACTCGCGTAGTTAGTTAAATTTTCATACGTCCAGCTTGCCAATTGTCATCTAGTCAAAATATAAATCTGTCGATAATAAATTTATTACACACTCCCTCCAAACCAGAAATATAATCTGCGCTTTTATGTAGCACTCCACGATAATTAAAATTGTCATTTAAAATTTAAAAATAAATCTGCACGCAAGCCCAATTCGCATATTAAAAACCCGCATTTAAATAAACTCTTTCACGAATAAATAAATCTTTCAATTGCAACCGCAGGCAAGTCACTGCTGTTGGTACAACCACGGCGTATACGCAATTTTCACACCATTAAAATTGCAATAAACGTTTAAGCGGAGGTGGAAATGGAAACGCCTGCAAACATGCATTTGCTTTGAAACGATATTAAAGCAATGTGACAAATATGTGTGTGGGCCGACTTTGAAACGAAACAACTTTTGCGGATGCAGTTGCTTTACACGCATGAAGGTTGCCCGCGCGAATTTCCTATACACACAATTAAAAGCTCATTTGCAGCTTTTTCAATGGATTCGCAGCTTTTCCACGCATCATTAACGCCATTTTGAATGCAAAAAAGAAAATATCGCACTTTTATATAGCTCTAGGAACCAAGGACTCGTTTAGGCATATGCGTGGGTAAATGAATACATCTCTATAGTAAATGAAGTCACCCATTCACATCAAAGTAATTTATAGAAAAATATATGGGTAAATAGATATGACTTTGGACTTTAACACCAAGCCTGATATTTGTTGAGGTATTTCAAATTGGATAAATTTATTTAAAAATCCTAGCGCATACAGCTAACAGTCGTACGAAGAATATTAAGAAGAAATTGTATGCCTAATTTTTAGGAAATCAAAAATAGTGGATCCCACCAAGCTAATTACTTAAAACTTTCCGAGATTTAGATAAATTTTATAACTCTAACTTACCCAACTCTTACAGCCAATTTCACGAAATCAATTTAAGTAAAAATGATTTTAGTTTTTTTTAATTTTATATGGAAATTGACAGAAAATAAAAACCGGCTGTTATTCATGTGAATGTTCATTCACTTTCAACCTTTTCCTATCCTACAACATATAAATTTAATATTTCATTTCTTACATCTTTCACGTGGCCGACGTTTTGGTGACGTATTTGTGAGCTCTTAGACAAGATTACTTTTTTGTTCTACTTATTTTTCATATTTATTCATTTTCTTTCGCTCTTATATGTATAGCTCCCGCTTACCGCGTTCTACTTTGGCAGAAAGTCAATATGAAAATTATTTCTTCAGCCAGTCAGTCATTCTTAATCCGGTCTGAGTATGCTTATCAGTGCTTTTGCATAAATGAATATTTACTAAGGATTCTCGATTTGAGGATTAGTCTACATTTCGCGAATTGTTACAAAAAATGCGTCACATAAATCACTCGCTTTGTAAAGTCTGCTTCTTTGTTGCATTTCACCGCATTGGCATTGGTTTTGTTTGGTTTACTTTTTTGTTTTGCCATCAAACTAGAGGCTTTCCTAGTATTACATAACTGATAAGTGGATGGACTTGATTTTTAAGTAATAAAATATTATGAAATAATGAGCAAGTACTGGCTCTGCACTAAACTTTGAAGCATCTTTTAATTTTTTACGAGATATTACTACTTTTAAATAAGATTTGAACTAAATCTAGGAAGTTAGGGTCAATTCAGAAATTCATCTAACTTCATCTTACAGGATCTGTTTTTTTTTTTCAAAATCTTTGTATTTTGTATTTTGGCCGACTTATAATATATTTTGTTATTTATGTAGATATTAAAAAATAATGGATTTCAACAATTTTTTCACTCAGATGTTAGTAAGTAGTGTATCCTCAAGAAAAAATGGTAAAATTATTTTATTATTTTTACTATTTTTTATGAAATTTTTTTCGAAACTCGATTTTGCAAAAGCTATATTTTTTCTTTCATTATTTTTCACAAAAAAATAGGCACTTTGAACTACAATCGAGCTTAGACTTAAAACTTATTATTTTCCAAAAAAAAATAATAATAATTATATAAGTCGGCCAATAAACTTTTCGGAGTCAAAAAAAATACGGGTCTCATTATTTGGACCAACAAATCACATATTTCAGATTTATCGAAATTAAAAATCGTGCCCGTACCTGACCGATTGTCTTGAAATGGAATGCATCCATAGTAATTCTGTTGTTGGAAGATTTCTGCAGGAAAATATTTTTGTTCGATTAAAAACAATAGGTACTAAAAAAAATTATTTTCGTATAAAAATAAATAGAAAATTTCAAAGCTCCAACAGCCTCCAAGATAAAAAATACGAGTTTTCTTATTTCCAATTTTCTATAAATTGATTTTCTTCTGTATTTTGGATCACCCTATATGTGTATACAAGTACATAGTTAGTAAGTCATTTAAATGAATAAAACTCAAAGTAAAAGCTTTACCTACTCACATATGTAATTCTTTTTTATCTCAAACACTTCACCGCAAAAACAACATCCATGGTGTTCTTTTTATTTTCCCCAAAAGGGCATTTTTTATGCAAGTAGTAATTTGATGAATCGCGTTGCAGCTGCGCCCGAGCAGCCAACTTCACACATAAGTAAAGGTCTTGCATTTTCAATGAATGCAAAAGCCAAACTTATCGTACACTTACATACATACATCACCACCACCCAGGCATTCATTCATCATCTGCCACCGCTGCCCACATCTAAACAAAACACAAATCAAAGTCAAACGTGGCAAATGAAGCGAGAACGTCAAAATTTTGAAACACAGTTGCATTTTCTTTTTTTTTTTGCTCACTCTACGTATTGGTGTGCTACAAAAGTGCCTTCCTCACTGACTGGCTTGGTGTCCTTTTACAGCACTTCATGGAGCCAAATGGACATTTACATGCACTCTATCACTACAAAGGCAAATATTTACATGTGTACATGAAGAATGGTGTAGAGGAAGATAATGGAAGTTGTAGCTATACATACGGAGAATGCTACTGACCCCTCTGTATATACTTTTCATGTAACAAATTATGTCCTACAGCGACGCCAGCAGCAAGGTGTAAGGCAGGAGGACTTTTCTCATCTCGCATTGAGTTTGGCCACACGAAAGTGTAGGCGCTGAAATATCATTTGTACTTATATCTAAATATTTTCTTTCCATAGGAAAATAAAACACACCACAAGTTACAAGCAACAGAACGCAGCGATTTATTTTGGCCTTAGTCTCGGTTTCTTCGAAACAATAACTATGAGCTTCATACTCTCAATAAGTTTATAGAAATCTTGCAATTCATATATTTTCTTAATTTCATTAAATAGCATATATTTTTTCTTCCCAAATAATCTATCCTCCTCCCGAAAGTATTATTTCATAGTACATTTTATCCACCTAGCACACCTTAACATATGGTTCGCGTGAAATAAAGTAATGGACCCGCAGGTCCTTCCATGCACTTCAAACAGTTTACATAGCAATTTTTGGAACTTTTACATACACTCGATATATTTATTTATATTCACATATGTATAAAAATCCCAAAGCACATCTGCTATCAGTAGCATTCCCTTTATGTATTATCCATTCGCATTCAACATTTTGCAAGTTCTCTCTGATTTCAACGTGTTATGTGCTCAGTGTTTTTGGCTGCCTACCAGCACAATTTTTATAGCTTCCTTTTCCGATATGCAGGACTTTTTGGCCTGCCTATTTTCATGTTTGCAGTCAATGACCATTGCAGTTATTTTTTGATGCTGTACTGCAACAAAATTTTACTTACTTTCTGCACGCCTTATTTTCTTTTTAAGAATTGTTAGTTGCTTTTCTTTGTATAAATGTTCGAAGTAAATTTGTGTGTCCTCTCCTTTAGTCTTAGAATTAGGTTTTTTATTAAAATATCCATGCAAAAGTAAAAAAAAAAGTTTAGCACGTACTATAAACTATTAAATTATCGTCAAAGTTTTCTGACTTGAACATTTAAGTTTTATGCTTTACCATTTGTTCTCTTTGCTGTTTTATTTTGAGTCACTTGTGTGCCAGCTTACGAAGCACATACATAGTTATTTGTTTGATTGGGATAACTAGGTAAGTTTTGTGAGCAAAGTATAAATCACAAACTTAAAAAAAAATTAAACGGTTAACGAAATTTATTTTTGCTGTTTACAAATGTAGCTAGCAATTTTCTTTATACCAAACCTAGGGGTGATTAGAACTTATATCTGGTGAATAAGTACTAGAATGGGATATATGAAGTCAATGTGCTTTGAAATAAAAGAGTTATGGCCTTGAAAAAAAAAACAACGATACATTGTATTTTAAAATGCGACTGTTAGTACCGAAGATATGATGAAAAAATGGTTTCATAGGAAATGAATAACTGCGCTGGGTGCCATTAATTCAATACAAGTAGTACAATTAGATGCCAAAATTTCGAACAAATAAACAGTTTTTTAATGGTGCCGAAAATTTTATTGTTTTCGTTTTTTTCGCTACTTTCATATACGTATTGGTCTTATTCTTCGTATTCACCTTCGTATTCGTTTTATTCGCTGTCTTCGTGTAAACCTTCATAGCGTATCAGAATTTGCCTTGATATTCGTTGTCGTATCCTTCTTCCTATTTTTTTTTTCGTTATTGGCTTCGTATTCCTCTGCCTACGTATTCGTCGTGGTATACATCTTTGTAGTCGTATACATCTTCGTAATTATCTTTGTCGCCATATTCGGATTCATTTCCTAATTCGTATTCCTATTCTTTTTCGGTTGTTATACATATTTATTCGACGTTGTCTTCGTGTTACTGTTCGTATTTGTCGTACATTCTTCGTGTTCGTCCTCCTACTCCTCTGCACATTAATTTTCCTAATCGTCTTAATGCTCGCTTTCTTGCGTTGTTCGTATTCGCGGATAATCGTCTTCATATTCGTCTCCCTACTTTTGATCGTATTTGTCTTCGTATTTGTGTTCGGCTTATTCGTCGAATTCGTAATCTTTTTATCTATCAGTTGCTCGTGCTATTCGTTTCCGTATTCGTCTCCGCAGTCAAAAACAAAAATACTAAGCAAGAGAAAATGCGAAAATAATACAGCGTTAGCAAAAAAAAATACAACTCCACTATTAAAAACAAATACGGAAATTTTGACCCGGCGAATGCCCCCTTAATTTTCAGAAAATGTTAAAACCAACTCGTCACGTATAGAAGCATACCTTCCCAATGGTGCATTCAATTTCCAAACCGGTTCCGTGTTATCCCAGTTTTTGTATTGTCTAAAATTACTTAACTTCATGAGTAATATTTGTGTAGAGCATTTTAGCCACTAATACACTTATGAAAGGCCCGTTTCGACACTCTTTTTGCTAAGCGTTAAAAACACAAATTTTGGAGTTTATGAAAAGTCAGAGAATTACATCCTAGGAAATTTCATTAAAGGTTTTATACTACATATTTTTAAAAACCAAATATATCTTTACGTTGCGACGTTTTCAAAAATATAAGGTCAACTATTAATGTGGCGTCGTCAATTTCTCGACTTATTGGTCGTCTTACTGTCATTGGTCCATTATGTGCTGAGCCTTAGGTTACTTACACAAATTTATTGATGAAGTAGCAGTGAATTGCCATTCAAAATGTCAAACGCTTCATATGCCTCGTATCCTTCTTATGCTTTGTGCATTCGAGGGCGCTGCTTTAACTATTTTGCATACATATTTGCAAATTGTAATGTATTCACATTAGGGTGGTACAAAAATGCATATGAAAAGTAAAGATACCCAATGGAAAGCCTTAAATAGTATTAAAAAATGGTTAAATTAACAATTGGGTATTATTATTGAAAGTCTTCTGAAGAGAACCAGAGTTTTCCAAACGAAACTTCGAGCGCTTTGAGCGACCTCTGAATATTGTTTGATTTCAAAATAAAATATAGGGCATACTTTTGTTCGATATATAACTATCCTAGGGGGTGAGAGCATTAAAATTCCGACTTTTTTTTTGACCACCCTAATGTACATTCTTGCTCAGTTATATAAGCCGAACACGCGCGCCATCTTCTCTTTTCTTGACCAAATGCACGACTGCTTGTTTATTACAGCTTATGCACTCCACTGCAATGCAACAGTGAATAAGTGCCTGTGCGACTGCGATGAAATTTCCAATTAGTCAGCTGTCCGTGGCGATGTCAATATTTACGGCCAGCATCTAACAGCAGAAAAATAATGCAAACAGCTTAAAAGCTTCCAACGTGGAGTGCCACCAAACATATTTCCAGCTACTCTGTTGCTATGGCATTGATATTCGACAATGACTCTTCTCTTGACTGGACTAATAAGCGGCAGCAAAAGCACAAACCATAACAGCATTGGTGTTGCAAAAGTTTGACATTTTCACAAATTAGTAATGCCAGTATAAATGGCGGACTTAGTCTAAAAGGGGAACAGCACACGAATATGCGAAACATAAACTAAATTTTATATACAACTTAAGCATTGAAATAATTGCTTGTGACAAGTAACTGCTTGAAACTTTTTGCTGTCAATCTATGTATATGCGTGAATACGCAAAAGTGAAAAGTCACACGACACATTAAAAATACGATTTCCTTGTTTGATGGGTCGAGTGGAAAGAATGCTCAAAGTCATTGATATTTCTACATACTTATTAGAAAATTTTTGGCATAACTAGTTTCACAGATAGTTACGCACGATTGCCAAGAAGTTAGTACTGCTGCTTGCGGCACTTATGTAAATAAATGCAAATTTTACCTCCATTACGGGTTTCTACCTCCAGCAAGGCTTCTTTTGGTGCATTCGACTATTGTTGTGTTGCGCATATCGAACACGTTACAAGTGAACTTCCTAACTTTTGGAATAAATATTAAGACAAAATTTGCGATATTGTGAATGCAAATATCACGAAAATGGTTCTTGATAACAGTTTTAGTTTCTAAAGCTATTAGTGCGCATCGTGTGTAAATATATGTAAATGAAAGTTGCTCAAATCGCTTTCGGCTTAAATAAAATTGCAGTCGCCTGTACAAAATGTAGAAAGAGTTAAGCTTAGCATATTAGTGGAATATACTAGAATAAATATGTACATATGCATGTATGTATGTACAAGTATGTGAGTTCATTTGTTTCTGGTTAGATGCAAGCCAACATTCGAACCATAATTGGAAGAATGTTTCTCAGTTACAATGAATGCAGAATTGTGACTGCATTAATTTACTTTATTAAGAAAAACCGCCGAACTTATTATTATTATGTTATTTCAGTAATTGATGAAATGATTTAGTAACAACCTTTGATCCAAGTCTATTAAAAAATAAACATAAATAAACAAAATTTATATAACATAACCCCGGTTCATACGATAACAGAACTTCGGTTTATTCGATACTTGAAAAGCACGATTTCAAAAAAACCGCCAAAAAAATTTCAAAAGAACCGCCTATAACCGGTTTAATTTGAAGTTAAACTATATTTTCCGCCTAGGTTAGGTTAAGTTGATTGTGGCATACCCCCCTCACTTAGACAGGTTTTCTATGTTAAGCTAAGAGAAGCGCTGGGTGCCCAAAACAAAGTTCCGTAGGCAGTTGGTGTCTACTTCGAAAATCTTTTCGGGAGTGTTGATGAAATGCGCACCAAAGTCTGGCGAGAGTCTGGCAACTGAGAAGGAAGTTCTGAGATGATTCCACCTCGTCTTCCAAACCGCTGCGACAGTAAGAATCCGAGCGTGGGGTTCCTAAAGGACAATATCCGGTAAGTAAACCTGTAAGAGTCGAGAGCTAGCACTTAGTAAGCTACCCGCCCGCGGTCTACCACCGGCCAGAAAGACCTTGTAACTCTGCATGTCGGGGTTTTCGCCCAGCGCTCGCATAGCCGACTATGAGCCCGGGCTTATACCCTCGCTATCCGAGGTAATGTCTTGAAGGGTGAAGTGATATCTATGTGTCCTGGGACCCTAATCAGCTTGATTTTTAAGTACTCCGAGGTGGTTAATAGAGAGCTCAGGCATTCCCCGACCTGTTTCGATCGAACCATCAGCGATCCCAGCTCCCTGATAGCCGCTTGTTTTGTTTTCAATGAAAGAAGCGCTTTTGGGACTAAATTTTTCAAAAAAAAAAACTACCACTTTTCGAGATAGGAGCAAACATTTAAAGCATTCTTCTTGCATGAATTGAAGGTCACAGTGAGGTCGAGGAACTAATTTTTAACATCATGCTAGCAATAAAGGTGAGAGATGCTATCAAATAATGGACATTTTTTTAATTCCTCTTCTATAGATATAATAAAATTGTAACAGTCGGATGTCTGTGCATTATAGCTTTTAAAGAAAAAGTAATATGGAGGATCTTTATTAGAGCTACAGAAGCCAAATCAACAATTTTTACAATTTTTATCTGTCTGTCTGTATGTTTGTACGCGCATCACTAATACATGGATTAAATTCAGTTTTCACCAATCTGTTGCTAGAAGCCTAGCTTAAAATATAGAAAGAGGAAAGTAAGGGAGTTGCCACCTGTTTGAAAGTTGCCGATTAAGTAAATTGATAAGATAAAGTAAATATATCAATATGGCTTTCAAAGAAAGACAATTGAGAAGGCTTACATCTGGAAATATTTTTGTTGAAGGTTGCCACCTATTTAAAATTATTAATTTAATTCAATTGGTAAGATAAATTGAATATTGCGATAGGGGTATCAAACCTAAGAGGTTTGGGAAAGTTGACTGCCGAAAATATTTTTGAGGAGGGTGACCACATATTTGAAAAATTGTATTCAATTAAATTGATGAAATAAATGAAATATTACGTGACTCAGCATGCAACGCTTAAGTACAAAGCCATGCATATGTATTCGTCATATGGTATGCCACATATTTTGCCTTAACGTTGCTAACAGATTTGCCGTATTGCTTCCACATACTTCCGCTGCTAATGCGGTATGTCCAAGCACCGTCGCATCAGACAGCATTTGACCACACATTCGGAGGGCGAACGAGTCTTTGATGTGGATGGTGAAAGAAATTGTGAATGTAAGTAAGTCTCTTGCATAACTTATGCCGCGGAGCTTTTTATGCACAACTCGCCTATCGCCGCACAAACGTGATTCCTCTCTTCATTGCCACCAGTCAGCTGCAATTGGTGCACCCGCATGCTGGTGGTAGAAGATAGACACTCTGCTGGCTGGCAGCTGCACCATTGCCCCTTGTGTATGTCTAAAGGTATTATCAGTGCCATTCATGGCAACTATAATCAGCAATGTAAACACCATTACGAGCCGACGGCTGTTTTGCGCGGCAATGTCTCTGAATAATTTAAGCCTGCTAGTTTGTTAGAATCATCAGCGTGTTCGAGGCTCAGAAAAACGGCCCTTTGTTTGCATTGATGCTGCAGTTTTTTTTTTTCATTTAGTGCACTTGCACTCTTTAGTGAATGGATAGTTGGTGGTATGAAGGCTAAGGAGTAAACGTGTAATTCGAAGGTTACAGTCTTTTGATTTAATTTTTGCAATGATTGAATGCCTTTACGGCAGTAAAGATATAATCAGTGCTGATGATTTGCGTTCAAGTAAGGCGACGACGCGTTTTAGTGTAGTCACTCAACGTGTGTTTAAATCACTGCTTTTCTTATTTTGTATAAATAAAGGAAAGATTTAATAATACTTTAAAGGAATTTAGATTGATAAAAGCATGTTGTTACACTAAATTTAAACACTTCTTTACGACACTACAGGAAAATGATAAGTAACCTATTTTCGCAATTTGGCAAACTCCACATTGATTGTAGACCCATGGTTACTTCGGCAAATTTACTTCGAATTACACGTAGAAATATTCTGTGCCATACGCACACAGTCGAAAAATCTCCCATCTAAATTGACCCGCCCTAATATGCATACCGTG
>NW_016165605.1:0-3988 GCF_001687245.7 Rhagoletis zephyria | reverse complement strand
AGATTTAATAATACTTTAAAGGAATTTAGATTGATAAAAGCATGTTGTTACACTAAATTTAAACACTTCTTTACGACACTACAGGAAAATGATAAGTAACCTATTTTCGCAATTTGGCAAACTCCACATTGATTGTAGACCCATGGTTACTTCGGCAAATTTACTTCGAATTACACGTAGAAATATTCTGTGCCATACGCACACAGTCGAAAAATCTCCCATCTAAATTGACCCGCCCTAATATGCATACCGTGGGAAGCAAAACTGAGTGCATGTTAATTTTTGTTAAATACTTGCAAAGTACTTAAAGTTACATTTTTTTTGTAATTTTTTATAAAAATATTGTTTATGTAGTAGGGGTTGGTATCACAATGAGCCGCAGATGAGCTAGCCTCCTCTAAGTTTAACAACAAATTCAACCTTATTTTTTCTTCAACCTTAGCTTTCGACAGCCTTAAAATCGGCAAATAAGTGGTAAGTTATCGCTTATCGTATTCCTTCATCGTTCGTCTTGTGGATTATCAGGAGTACACTTTATTGTTCATTGGCGGATATGGTTTTAGCCGACCAGATCCTCTCCATCCTACTTGGAAATCTTAGCTGGCGATTTATTATCTCCAGCAACCTTAGAGTTTTGGAGCCGAGCTACTGCCAAATACTCTTATTTGCCACGTAACGCGATACGACATCGAATTTGTCGTCCTCCTTACGGTGTTTGGGTTTTTTAGTATTCCAGGTTCTTCAATTTATAAAAAAATTTTGCCAGCCTTTAAGATATTTTGAGCTGCAAAACTTATTATCAAGGCGAATTCATACAAAGTGGTATTACCAGAGCAGCTGATTTCAAGGCGAATTGCGCCGATTTTCAAAATTATGTTGTTTTTTGTAAACGTTTTTTGTTCACATTGTCATCGTGCGTGCAATTTTTTAATGTAGTTTATTTTTTATTTTTGTACTGCCAACTTTTATGAATTCAGCTTGCTTATTATAATCAACATATATTGATCTTTAAAACTGAACCTTAAAGCCTACTAAAATATTGTGCGCTAAAACCCAGCTAAATATTTTTAATTCGAATTTTAGCACGCCGTCCTTCGAGTTTGCTTTCATACATACGCAGTAATTTAACAAATAAACTGACATTGATTTTGAAAAGCTGCTCTTGACACGATTGTGCGGTGCTAATTAATCTCCGGAGCGTTGAATGCGCTGATTTTGAAAACTACTCGTTAAATGTTGCTGACAACTGGCTTCACCATCTCATCTGCGTATCTACTCAATTGTTTCAATTCACATTGTTTTAGTAGCTTGTCTTGCTTACGTATTGAGGCCAAAACAAAACAGAGCCAATCAACCGAACAGACGGAAGTTTATTACTCGTTTACTGGCATTAATTACTCATGGCAGCCTCTCTAGTGATTATTTAGTTAACACGTGTATGTGGAACAACAATTTTCACGCACACATATATATACATAGGTATATTTCTGCAATAAAATTACGAAATACCAGTAAATGCGGTGTGACACTGCGTATGCGCAACATATACGTTTGTACGAAAACATTTCCTTTTCATCTGAGCTCAATGTGGAAACTCGTTTATTTTCAATTTGTCGCTTATTTGCAGTGGGATAATGCAGCTTTATGACTGCATAAATCAAGTATTACTTTTAATCAAAATGCTTTGCACAGGCAGCGAGTGCGAATAGTACATACATACATACGTACCTTGGCTATTAGTAGCAATCAGCGTAGCAGTGACACCGTCATAAGCATTTGCACAAAATTAAGGGCTATGAAGAAGGGAAAAGTGCGAGTTTAAGCAACAAGAGCAGAGCAACGGTAATTGCAACACACGTCCGAAAGCAGTAAATTACTTTATTATCCACAGTAATTTTATTAAAATGATGAAACATTTTCCACAACGCTTATAAATCTACGCATGCCACAGGCGAACAAGTGTCGCAGTACGAAGGTAAAGTAAAACCAGAGCAGGCAGTTGAGCATTAAGCAAAATATATGTATGCTACCTGAACCAGCTTTTCAGGTTAAAAACCAACGCCGGTTGACAAAATTGCAGAGCGAGCAATGTAAAACCAGAGCGGATAATGTAAGCTGCATTCCACTTTATTGCACTTTGTGGTAATAAATAAACATGAAATTATGGGAAATTACGGTGTGTTCTTGGGGTTAGGTGTTGTGTGAGTTTGTCAGCTGCTGGCGACTGTAAGTAAAATACATCATTTTGACGCAATACATCTGGCAGATTTCGAGTTAAGTTAATAGCTGCCATCCAAGGCTATGCTATGAGCGGGTGTGTGAGTGATTTAGTAATGCAGTTAAGTCAATTACGAGCTGGTGTCTGCCGAATACTATAAAATTTAAATTAGCGTGAAAAAGTTAAGCCAATTGAAATTTAAATCTATGACATCTTTGTATAATGTGCAATATTAATATAGGAGTAGTAGTGGTGGTGGTACTGGTAATGGAGACAGTGTTGGTAATGGTAAAGTGAATGGTAATGGTAATGGTAATGGTAGTGGTATTGGTAATGGTAATGAAAATGAAAATGGTAATGTTAATGGTAATGGTATTGGTAATGGTAATGGTAGCGGTATTGGTAATGGTAATGATAGTGATATTGGTAATGGTAAAAGTAATTGTTATGGTAATGGTAAGAGAAACGTTGATGGTAATGGTTATGATAATGGTAATGGTAATGGTAGTGGTATTGGTAATGGTAATGATAGTGATATTGGTAATGGTAAAAGTAATTGTTATGGTAATGGTAAGAGAAACGTTGATGGTAATGGTTATGATAATGGTAATGGTAATGGTAGTGGTATTGGTAATGGTAATGATAGTGATATTGGTAATGGTAAAAGTAATTGTTATGATAATGGTAATGGTAAGAGTAACCTTAATGGTAATGGTTATGATAATGGTAATGGTAATAGTAATTGTTATGGTTATAGTAATGAAAAAACGTTATGGTTACGGTTATGATATTCGTTATGGTAATGGTAAAGGTAATGGGACAAATTTATATATATGCTTTACATATGTTTGTATGGAATTTAATATTCTACTTAGCCAATAGAGAAAAGAAATAAAAAGGAGAGACCCCTATAGATATGCTGGCGAAATCCACAATAAAGTCTAAATTTATGACCTTTGGTTTTAGTATAGCCACGCCCATTTCTAGAATATTCTTGGATTTGAAAAAGTTGTGGAACAAATGAAGCGATATTCTGCCAAAATCTGCAATAAAATCTGCGTTTTGCTAACTTTGGTCCTGCAATTGCCACGCCATTCCTAGGGGTTTGTCGTCTTACAGAAAAATCTTGTCGTACAAATATTATTTCTGGATAGGTATCTATTCTATCGGAATCCGCAATAAAATTTTACTTCTTGCAAAAACAACTTTACATCCACTATCAAGCGTGCCTAAGTATTTTTACAATGACTTCTTTTTTTCAACGGAAGATTGGATCCAAATTCAATTACGCACACTTCCCGTTTTCTTAACTTAAGTTTTTTTCAGATAAATTTTATTTAAAATATGTATGCATTTTACTTACACCCGCGCTGTGGTGAGAGAATTTCTGCAAAACGCGTAGGTTTGCTGTGGATCTACGTGATGAAAATTTCGCAGCCGGCCGAGGGAACAGAATAAAATTAAGAATAACTGTGAAATTCTTTGCAAGTCTACGCTTTTAAAAGTACGCCGAACTATTTCTCTCACCGCGGGCTATTCTCTTTTCCATCGCACAACTCCTGCAGCAATGTTCGCATTTCGGACAGCACCTCAGCCGTGTGCCTGCTGCCAATTCGTATCATTCATGCCTGCTCAGTTTTTATTTCATTTCAAATATACGCAAATATATAACTGTCTGTTCGGCAATCTGCAGACGGATGAACATTTATTTCTCCCTTTTGAGCGTTAAATTGCACATTGTTGAAAATTTCATTTCAATTTTGCTTGGCC
>NW_016165603.1:18437-27016 GCF_001687245.7 Rhagoletis zephyria | reverse complement strand
ATTTCATAACGGCTTCTCTGGTAAATTTTGGCCGTCGACCAGTGTTATTGGCGAACAATACCTTGGATGTGCATAAATNTTCGGAATCAGGGGGTGATTTTACATACGAATTTCATAACGGCTTCTCTGGTAAATTTTGGCCGTCGACCAGTGTTATTGGCGAACAATACCTTGGATGTGCATAAATACACATACACGCACGCACGCATATACATATGTACGTGCATGTATATGCACTCACAAATAGGATAAACGCTGGAAAACTGGCACAAACTGGCAGCGGTGGTGGCACAAATCACCGGCGATCGTTGCACCACCAACAGCAGCAACAACTGCAACGCATAGAGGTAAAATTACTTTTACAAAAAACAATTATTGCTGCAACCAGCTAACCCGCCAGCCAGCAGCATACAATAGCAATAAGAAATATCGATTTCATGCAATTAATGTGCAGAGGCGCATTTCAATTGACGATTTAGTGAAAAATTTCTTTTGTGCGATTTTGTGTTTTTTTTCTTCTTCGGTTGCTTTGTTTTGTGTTTTGAAGTGGGCAAAATGATCGAATTTAGTGTGCAAGTGACTATTTGTAGAGATGAGGATGTGGGAAGGGCGTGATATGGATAGGTATATATTTATGTACATATGCACGCATATACGCAGAATTTTGGAAGGCTGAGATTAGTTTGCTGGAATTGTTTTTTTTTTTTTTTTATAAATATACAGCAGCTGCAACAACAAAGAAAGTAGGGTTTACAATTCGATTTTGTAGTGAAAAAATTTTAGATTTTTGGTAAATTCTTTAAGTTTTTTTTATATTTTTATGTGATACGAGTATTAATATCTATGGTGTTTAGAATTTCTTAAATTGTAAATGATACTTTACTACTACTTGAATTTTTGCGTAATACCTCCTCTTTTTTGAAATGTGTATAGAAATAGAAAAACTGAAGTGAAACTTCTTCCGATTACCCATATAGCCAGACACACTTAATACTAATCTAATATTAAGCCTGATACTAATTTAAACTTAGTCTTAACCTAATTCGGAGTCTAAATCTTAATCTTAACCTTTACCTTTATCTTAATCTTAATTTCAATCTCAAACTTAATCTTAGTCTCTACACGAATCTTAATCTTTATTTTAAATTTAACCTTAATCTTAATCTAAATCTTAACCATAGCCTTAATCTTAATCTTAACCTTAGCCTTAATATAAACTTTAATCTTAATCTTAAATTTAACCTTAATCTTAATCTTAATCTTAACCTTAGCCTTAATACTAGGCTTAATCTTAATCTTAATATAAATTTTAATATTAATCTTAACCTTTATCTTAATCGTAAGCTAATTTTGATCTTAACCTTAATCTTAATTAAATGAGCTTCATCTTCGTGTTCATGTTTATGTGCATCTTCATCTTCATCTTAACTTTTATCTGTATCTTTATATTTATCGAAAACAGGTCCGGTACTTTGCCAACTTGCTGTCATCTAAATCGGAAGAGACAAGTACTATGACAAAGAAGCTAACTGGGGCAAATACCAACCGCTCCTACCTTCATCACTCCAGGTACGTCAGCGAGCTTGAAGTCAAAAAGTTTGCACTGCTGCCCACGACCAAAGTGGTGGTGTTCTAAGGTAGCTCTCACTTTACAATCATGAAACAGCGCGTCAGTTAATCTAGCTGACGCAACCGAAGTGACAAAAACCAAAGGTCTACGGGGGCTTCTTTCCGAAGCCAGCGTTGACAAGAATACCATAGCCTCATCGAAGGTCGAAATGTGGATACGAGGGTGGGTTCGCAACTAAGTACGGACTCAGAACTGAGCAGACTCTCACTGTTGACCGATTTTCGATTGAGAATTTGGACAGGCTAATGTTCTTTGTTAAGGAGGCTTTTGGAAACTGCTGTGTCACATGGGAGGCAAGATTTTACAATATTTAAGAAGCTTTCAAGCCCAAGCTGAACAGCAAATGATATCAGAAGTTGCTACATTTCGGGCCTCTAAGTCAAAAATGCTCCCGTAGGAATAGAGCATCAGAATGAAAATGCTAAAAAAGAGCCGAGTAGTAGTAAAAAACTAAGAAGCCCCTGCAGGGTCAGAAGGTGTTAGTATGGACAATAAAACGGGGTATCAGAATTAGGAAAAACTCTCAAAATCATCGGCAGATACTGAAAAACTGGCTTGTTGCGGAAACGGAGGCGAACACAGCGTAAGATCGCAAAGGAACGAAATTGCTCAGGACCGGTTTTATTGTTTACAGTCAAAAGGCATTTAAGCTAATGTTGAAGCAATCAAGGGCCAAAGTAAGAGGAAAGAGGAGCTCCGCTTTTAATTGCGGGGTTTCTTTTTCAAACAACTATAAAGTACTTTTTGCATTCCTCAGCAATCTTATGCGAAATATTCCCTTATCTTGCGTCTGATACTTTAAAGCCGCTGGCTACCGGCGTGCCATGCGCACCACAGAGCAGACCATAAATAAAACGCATAATTATGGTAGAGGCAGCAACTTAGCATCCGCTAGTGTCTGTTGAGAGACACAGACGAACGGGTGCTAATTGTCACCAAAGGCAGACGACAAAGAGAAAAAAAACTCCATCTAAGCGCGCTTCCTTTACCAAACCGGATATTGAGTCGCGCGTACGGAAGCTGGCGACTCACATTCGACGCTGTCTGTCACTACTCGCACTCTGGTCTATGCGTGTATCTGCATTGTCCTAGGCGTACACGCGCCGTCGTTAACGGAAATACAACTTGCGAATTTCCGACTTCCGCTAATGTAGCAAGCAGACGGGAGAACTGTGCGACAAAGATGCGACATTAAGTGTGAATGACTGCTGGGATGAAATGCACTTGAAAACAGTTGGTTTATGGTATATGCGATTTTAAAGTGTCTGATATGAAGAGGAGAAGGGAATTATGGGATTAGCAAATTAAATTTGCGCGCTGCGCTTTCCTAAGTCACTTTACGATCTTACAAACTAAAAATTCTGCACGATGTGAGTTAGTTTCGCTAACTAACGATCCGAGTAAAAAATTAACGACGATTTACTCATCGATGCAACCTTTATGACTCCTCAGCTGCTTCCCTAAAGTCGTGCGAAACTTGACTAGCTCTCCAAGCGAAGGTTGTTAGGCGTTTAGCATCTTTTTCAGCCAAACTATTTTGCGATATCATCATTCCCTTCCTTTCTGCACTCTTCCCACTACTCCTTTCATGCATCCTGCCCTCCACCTCACTCTTGTATTAGTCCTATTATTTGTAGGTCATAAATTTTATTGCCAACAATTAAAGCGAGACGCTGTGACGCCACGCATCAAAGTGTGTCCGAACAATGCACCAACAGCAGCAGCAGCAGCTACAACAATAAAAAATGCGAATTTATAGCAAACTAAAAGAATTATAACCATTCAACAAACATTTGATGCTGCACTCAGAGTTGAACTGCCGAGGGTAGATAACGTTGCACTTCAAAGCATTTAGTACTCGTAGTTTAAGGGATACAGTGTCCGTATCGCACACGCACACTTATGTTTGTGCATACATGCATATGTGACAGGCGTTCATTTGTGGCCATAAATCACTAGTGAAATTAGAGAATCGCCCAAAATTGTCGAAAATTGCTGTTAGCTTCGAGTTCGGCGGCTAGCTGGCGATCAGGCGGTAGCGCGAATAGCTTTTGTGGATGCTCAATAAATAAATTGTTCAACCAGCTGGTTTGGTGGGGGTGGTGTGCGCTTGTTGCAGCTGTATGGTGTTGCGAAGGGTTGGCTTAAGGTGAAATTAAATTTCACTCACATTAAGTGCTTCAAATTGAATGAAAATATTTTGACAAGTTTTTAAAATATTAACCGTCATTCAGAGTGTGGCAGATAAATGGTGCGGAGGTTAGCGTTTGTCGAAGGCAGTAAGGGAAATGGAGTGGAAGAAGGATGCGCTGCAAATAAGACAAAAGCGCTGAGTATCATAATCAGAGAACGATAACAAACAATAGCAAACGTATGCAGAGAAATGGGGAAACAAACGAAAGATAAAGTTAGTGCTCACAACACAAAACGAAACGATTCGTTTAGTGTCGCCAGTAACTTGGTTAATATAATCCCGTCCAAATATAACCCAAATCCCGTTTTATACTAAAGTTATAACAGAAAACCCCAAGCATGTATATAATGGCGGGTCAATTTTTGTTTTTTGACTATATGCGTATAGCATAGGAGGATTCTATGTGTAATTCGAAGCAAATTTGCTGAAGAAACCATTGGTCTAAAATCAATTTGGTGTTTGCCAAATTGCGAAAATAGGGTTTCGAAGTAAATGTAAAATGTTTCACTTTGCGCCCTCTGGTGAAAGATAAGTCTAGAAATGGATTTATTAGACCAAAAAATTTCTTATAGCATGTTTTTAAATAAAATTGAAGCACTCTCTTAAGGCACTACAGAAAAATGCTAAGCAACCTTTTTCGCAATGTGGCAACAAACTCCAAATTGATTTTAGATCCATGGTTTCTTCGGCAAATTTGCTTAGAATTACTCGTAGAATCCTGCTTTGCTATACGCGCATAGGCGAAAAAATCTCCCATATAAATTGACCCGCCGTATCGTACAAAGATATACATAGGATTTATATGGATCATTCCACGTCAAAGCGCATACGGCTCTGCCCAAAAATGCTGGAGAGCTATCGTTTTTTTAAGATGTGAAAAGTTAGGTATTTTTATGTAGCATCGAAGGTTATGTAGCGCTTAGAAAAAAATAACGATTCGGTACTCAGTCACCGTTTTCCGCCCAGTTTCCAGAAAATTTTCCTATGAATCGTTCATAAAAATCCAAATAAGCGACAAAAATCTTAACAAAAGGTTTTTGGGATCACTGAACCGGAATGCGGGGTCAGTTTGGTTTCACGAGGTCAGTACCGAGGCCATTTAAAAGTCAACTAGACGAACTGTTGAAACCTCAAAGTGAATCAAATCCAACTGATTCAAATTTTTTGGGAAATATTATCAAAGGGATATTGGAAAAATCTTAAAAAAAAAATCTGAACTCCCGAAATTTTCTATTGATTTTTATGGTGGAATAAAACATTATTTTCAAAGTGGTGACTAAAAGAAAATATTTTCTTATGAAATTTTGCCAAAAGATGTTGCAGAAGTGGAAAAAATAATAAAAAATGGTATAAATTTCAGATGTATTCGAAAAATTTTCCGCATATTTGTTATTCGCTCACAAAACTCATTATTTCTTTAAATAATACAAATATCCTTCTTCCCAAACACATTTATAAACTTAAAATTGGCTAAAAATTGTTTAGTGCCGAAAGTCACTTAGTTAGAAAAATTTTAAACTCCCGAAAACGCGTATTCCACGAGAACTAATAAAGCGATTTCAAAGAAAAGTATGGCGTTTTAAATACAAAATTCCAAACCTATCGACACATATCTTTTTGTAAGTAACCAATTCGGTTTCTGTCGTAGAAACAACGGTAAATATTGGCTTATTTTGGGGTCAATTTTGAGAATTTAAAGTGCTCTAGCTCGGGATATATGCACATAGGTTCTTTGGAGCAATGGAAATATTATCGTGTACAAATTTTATATGAATTCAACAAATATTGAGCATTTTAAGGCAAACAATTTTTGAAAAAATTTGCAAATTTTTTTTATCAACAAAATGCTCGAAAACCACTCGAATGATTTTGTTTTTGTTTCCTTTAATTAAAAATTCTAATTTTTCCGTTCGTTTGATATATGGAAAGTAGGGTGTTTCGAATGTCATATTTTTCACATTCGCGAATTCGAATGCGAATGCCAATGTTAGGAATAACATTAAAGCATCTCTAATCAACTTAACTCATTGTTTTTATTACTTAAAAGTTTTGTAAATTATTAGAACATAAAGCGAGTGCTTAACTTATACAGTGTTTTAATCTAGTAGTCAAAATTCAAAATGGGCATATTATATTTAAAAAAAGTAATATTTGCGGGCCAAATCTGTCTATTTGTCGTATTTTAGTTTAGTTTTCCACCAATCGAGAGGATTTTCACCGAGATGAGCTCGGTTTTCTTTAAGATAGACCTTCAATAGAAAAGGAAAAAAGGGAAATATCTTAAAGAAGGCAAAAAAAATTAATATCAAATGTGTATATATAGAATCGGGTAAAGCTAAATCATGGACATTCTTAATCGAATATGCTCTATCTCTTCAGCAGGAAAAAGACAATTTCCATAAAATCCGCTCCCTGCTTATAAGACTTTTAGCAGTACTTGATGAAGGCCCATCAATGCCACTAGATATACTACTTAACCGTTTAGCGCCTGAAGCTAAAAGCCGGTTATTGTCCGCACCCTGGCTAGACAAACTTAGAGCCATTTCAACAATATTAGAGTGGACTCTCTGCCCATGTAGACATTCGCATTCGCAAAACATTCGTATCATTTGAATATGTAAAATGATGCGAACCATTCGTATAACGAATCAAGAATAGTTCGCTTTTTTTTCACTGGGTGTATGAAATTTCTACGTGCTACATTGAGTAAAATTTATTTCAGGAAAACTCAATTCAAACACCGGCGGTTTAAAATTTATTTAACCATCTTCAAAATAATTTCAAACTAAAACTTTCTTAAACTTCTCGCTTATCATACTTTTTCAATTAACTTATCCCCTGAACTCAATTTATTTATTTAATAATAATCCAGAAATTATTACATTTCATAAAGATTACAACGACTTAAAAATAAGAAATACAAACTAAGTAATTAATTCATTTAATGTTGATTTAAAACGGGTTTCCGAGTAAGAGAAGTCTAGAACAGAAGAATTTGAGAGCAAGTTGAATGAATTGTAATAATTCATTTAAATTATTGAATAGTTTGAATTTAACCTTTTAACAGTTGGCAACCTTTTTCAACCTTTTTCGTCTGACACTGATATTATGATACATATTCAAAACCATTTCGATTCATACCAATCAATACTAATATATATTTTGAAAGCCGTTTTTTTGTGTTCTTAAAGCTCGAGAACGGCCGAATCGATTTTTTCGAAATTTCGGACCCATACAAACCGATTTTTTCATACTGCATATCTCTGGAAGTGTTCATGATGTGGAGATATATGAATCAATCTTATACTCATAGAGAAAAATGTTATATTTGAAAAGAGGGCGTGGCGCCGTACAAACGTATACAGTGACTCAAACAAATAACCACGTGTTGATTTTTTTAAAGATTCGTAATGTTTTTTGAGCAAAATTTTTTTTTGTAATTTTTCTATAAAAATACCGTCCAAGCTTTAACCAAAATCATATAAATCACAGTTTCAAACTTTATACACTTTTTTGGTGGCGCATTTTTGCACTATTTTCCATATTAGCATGCATTTCTTATGAAATAAAACGCGGGAGACCGTTAGCAACAAAATTTCGAAATATCAACGCCAGTTTTTGCAATTGCACTTGTTATATTTAAAAAAAAAACCGAAAAGTAGTCTCCAAAAATAAAATTCTCAAAAATCAACGCAATTGTTTACTTTATTGAAACTTCCACTTCATTAGACTAAAACTATAAGGGCTATAAAACTGCATACCCAAAAATGATCTAAAGATTCAGAATAAAAAGTTGAAATTTTGATAAAAATTTGTTGAATTTTCCTAAATTTTGTATAAGGTTTGGGACTGTGATTTATATGGTTTTGGTTAAAGCTTTAACGGTATTTTCATAGAAAAAAAATGAAAAATTTAGCTCGAAAAGCATTACGAATATTTTACAAAAATCAACACGTGGTTATTTGTTTGAGTCACTGTACATAATTCTTCTGTAGGTGTATTTGTGTGTGAAATCCTCCCAAATTCCCGGACGGATTTTAAAGAAGTTTTTTTGTGTGTTTTTGAGTGGCTACCTGGATAGTGTAGTTCCACAATTTAAAGCGGTTTTAGGTTGCCTTTATTTACATTTGACATTGCCACATGATAAAGAAACATAGTATGTATTACCATATTTAACAAAAAAGAAAGAGTGGGTAAATTTATCTATTGGAAATCGGTTGTAGCGAACCTTTAAAACTTTATGAAAAGCGGTTCGGTTTTTGGTTCGGATCAAACATTTGTTGAAAATTTCGGCTAAGTTAATGGTTCAGTTAATTAATAGAAAAATGCGGTTTTCCGGTTCAAACCCGGTTTACGTCCTTGGTTATTACTAAATATCTTATTTATGATCTACTGGCTAATATTCAAAATATGTATTGGTAACGGTAAAGGCAATACTATTGCAAAAAAGAGCTGCCAGGTGGCGCTGGAGACATTACGAATAATCGCCAAGTTAGAAAAGGTGCCGTAAATGTCAGATTAAATCGTTCATTCGGAGACGCCGGTGTTGAGTTATGCAGGGGCAAATCACCACCGATAAATCAACCGCCAGAACCATTGCGCACCTTTTACTGTCATAAATTCAAGTAAAAAAAAATCACTTCAATTGCTTTCGTGAAATTTACTTTTAAGGTATTTCATCTGAAATAAGTCTATGTATATTGGATTTCTGTAGAACAATTATACGCATCCATTTTGAAATTGCCACCAACTATA
>NW_016165603.1:0-18010 GCF_001687245.7 Rhagoletis zephyria | reverse complement strand
TTTTTTTTTGGTTTGGAGTCCATCCGTTCGCCAGTAACTTTCGTTTATTTTATTTTATTAATTCTTGACTACAATTTGACAGTTAATAATTGTCAACATCAGCTGTGGTGAATTTGTTTTCACAAACAGAGGGCGCTAAATCAGGGTTGCACAGCGAGATTTCATGAGGATTAAATCCTGATCCACTTGGTGACGAGATTTTCAAGTCATATTTTTGTATGGCGAAATCTTGCTATCTCAAGGGGATTGGCGAGATAATTACGATAAGTATGTTAATTACAAGATCAACTTTTGGTCAGAACTTAGTATTAAGTACGGCCGAAGGCCGCCTATGCAGAAAGGTGTTCTCTGCAAACGGCGTTTTTTTATAATTATTTTACATTGATTCAATTTTTGTAAGAACTATACAACATATATATAAAGTACATATACCAAATTTTAAAAAATACATCCATTGGTTTTTAAGAAATCCTGATTTCAAAAATAGCTTATTTTGAAATTTAACCTTTGATAATTGTTGTTGTTGTTGTTTCCCTAAAAAAAGAAGTATACCGTTATACTCAGCTCAATCATCTCTATCGATCCCAATATTTTGTTTTCTAATTTGAGATTTGGAGTCAAACTGAATTTGTTCCAAACCCCTTTTAAAATTCACACTAGCTGCTTGATTTGATTTCAATTAACTTTTATTGAACATTTTGTAACACTTAAAATTAAGCGAACGATTCGCAGGCACACAACAACTAAACGTATTTTGAATAAATACACACACATACTTACACTTTGCGAAGTACATAAACCGAAGCGCACCGACGCGTCACCAAAATTTACGAACTACTAGAATTACCACAGAAACAATATTATTCCACATTCAGATTTACATTCACTAAATACAAAAGTATACTTAATAAACAATAAGCTTAATATTTCTTTATTTTCTTAAATTTTACTTAATTTTTTTCATCATTTCTTTAATTCATTTCACTCACTGACCAATCTCTACCTGCTGAAAAATGCAAACTAACCACACACTTACAAACAGCGCTGTCGCAATTTTATTGTTTCTCACTCCCACATACTCTTCTCTTAATAGGCACATTAATTAGCGAATTTTTGCCCCCTGCATACTTATATAATGGCTTGAACTCTCTTTCTCTCACATTTTTACGCGACCACCCAAAGAAGTTCAAAATTGGCACCCCAAATCAGTGTTGCCAGTCACCCATCCAAACATAGCATAAATCCCGTTTTATACTAGTTATAACAGAAATCCCGTGCTGATGTATATATTATACATAAAATGCTTTCCGATGAAAAAAACAAGTATTTGCATTGAGTGGTCCAAAAATGCGTGTGAAAAAGTAAAGTCGGAAGTTTAAAGCAAATTTCTATACCGAAAAAATATACTCATATTTAAAAGTTGTCTCTTTATTTTATGTGGGAAAAAACCATTTTTCGTAGAAATAGTATAGAATTCTTTAAAATCAATATTTTTCGGCTCTGTTTCTCTTCAGGAGACTCCCAATAATAATACCCAATTAATTATTTAGCCATTTTTTCATAGTAACTATAATTTATATGTCCGCCAAAAACCCCAGAAAATGCGATCATCGTTTATTAAGTAAATTAGGTAGATTTTACTACACACGTTGCATTTAATGCTTATTCGCTTATTCTGAGTATCTTTTTCGTTTTGATCTCAGTAAGCAATGAAAAAAATCGTTGGCAGTTAGCATTAAAATTATGGAAAGATAATACAAAACTATATCTTCCATAAACTTTCGATACAAGGAATCTCCACTGCCCTTTTGTTAACGACTACCTCCCAAATGTTTATACATCACTAATTTTACTTTCTTTGATAATAGATACACTCGAAATAATTTTCCATTCATTGTTTAAATTAAAATAGTTAATATCTGCATATCGCTATGCTCTCTAAAGACTTGCTGTTAATAATTTGACATTAATTTCAAAAACCTTCAGAATCTGGAAACTCACGACATTTGAAAAGAATTATTGTTTAGAAATGTTTCTAAAATTTTCAAAATACTCAAAAACTTGCTATTAAAATTGATTTCAAGTGAATAAAATTCCGCTAATAGGTCTGATAATATGAACTGTTTCTTATTTATCAATTACTTACTAAATTTTATTGCTAGGTATGATATGCAAAAAATCCCGTTTTTCTACAGAAAATGCCGTTCGCCCTTTTTAGTCATAAAATCCCGAAAAAATGGCAAAATTCCGCAAATTGGCAACACTGCCTCAAATAGCAAATCAAAGAAAATATCAAAAGCAACAACTAAAACATGTTGTGTGTTTTTTATGTCTATTCAAAATTAGTTTTGCTTTTGAACTTAACTTTGTAACCGAGCAAGTAAACGGGAGAGCCTTCAAAAGATGGATGAAATAGAAAAGCAGTGTACGCAAACATATGTACATATGTATGAACATTTTTAAAAGTAGATAGAACTGATGTATTTCAAAGACAAAGGTTTAGTACTTACATACATAACAGAACTCATGTTGCGAATTTGATAACGTTCGCTCGATTTAAAGATGTACAAACTGGGCTCGAATCGTTACATACGATAACGTAGTAATCGTCACGTAAAAAGTCATTTTTCGGATTGTGACATACGTGAACGTACTCTTTGTCCCATTTAGTTTATACTGCCTGATGTATCACGTAATTTTCTATCGTATCGTTTTCGATCCGTGAACGGATGTTACGATTCGAGCCCTGGTTTTAGTTGTTCGAAAAGAGTTGCCACCTGTTCAACAATTAAATTCAAATTGGCTAAGATTTCTATTACGTAACCGCGCGATTTTTTATTAATAATTTTCACTATTTATCGAAGTATCGATTTTTATAAAAAAAAGTGCCGCAGACTAAAATTTGTAATAAAAAATCGCGCGATTCTTTATTAAGCATTTTTATTATTTATTGAAGTATCGATTTTTATGAAAAAAGCGCTGGGGAAAATTTGTAATAAAAAATCGCGTGAATTTTTTAATATTTATTGAAGTATCATAAAATTCTCGCAAAAATGCAGAGAAAATTAAAATGACAGACTTGTAGAAAAATAAATTTCCTACAAAAAAAGTTTTAGAACAGCTAACATCGCTATTTCTTGAAATATTGGGCTTTGAAGTTGATCAACAATTTCTACAATTTAGCTCAATAATCCATGAAAATTCCCCACTATCTCAACTTCCCACAAGTCCCACAAAGCCCACAAGTTAAATAATTACACTCAAGTTATTTAATAGCAAATGCCTTAAGAACCGCACCATTCGTTGGGTTTTCAAAAGTGAGGTATCAAATTAAAGGGATTAAGGTGCGGATGTTCAATAAAGTTTTACTTTTCGAAAAGAGTTGCCACCAGCTAAGAAATTGGGCTCAAATTATTTAAAAAGTTAAATCAATTGCTTCAATATGGGTATCAACCGAAATGGTTTTGAAAAGGCTTTATATCTTAGCTACGTGTAGGAGGGTTGCCACATGTTTAAAAAATGTAATTCAATTTTAATTAAAGCAATTTGGCAAGTGAATAAGGTATCACAATATGGATGTGAGACAAAAGAGGTTTAAGAAGGTAGTAGTTTGGAAATATTTTGAAGAGGGTTGCAACATATTTGAGAAGTCGAATTTAATTATTTTATACCCAAGTTACATGAAATATTAAAAATTGATTGCAAATGAAAGAGTTGTAAGAAATATTTAGTTTGACAATTTAGACTATTTTTGATATGTTTGAAGGTTGCCCCTGTTTAAAAGGTTAAATTAAAATTATTTAATAAACTAAATTCATTACCAAACGATGGTTATGAATGGAAATGGGTTTAAAATCATTTATTTCAGAACTGTATTTAGGAGGGTTGCCACGTGTTACAAAAAAAATTTCAACCGAATTCATCAGTTACTTGAAATATTTATAACAACGTCATACGAAAAATATTTAAGAAAATTTTGGCTCGTAAATAATTTTTAAGAGGGTTGCCGCTTAAATAATCTAATTCAACTTAATTCATCAGTTAACTGAAATATGTATAACAATGCCAGACGATAAAAAGATTTTAGTTTGAAAATTCTGAAAGTCGAATTTGTTTTACTTATACACAAGCTACATAAATGAAATATCGAAATATTAGTGTCAAACGAAGGAGTTTTAAGAAAGCTTTAGGCTGATAATATTTTTAATTAGGGTTGCCATCTTTTTATTTGAAGGTCATCACATATGCAACGTTATTTCGATTTTCCAAAATAGGAAGCCAAATTAAGAAACTCGGATTGTACATAGATGTGCTATAACGCTTTATTTTTGGAAGCTAGAAATTTTTAGCGGTACAGGAAATGTGATGAAATGAAAGCCGACACTATGCGAGACGTCTCATCACTCAGAAAGGGTTTAGTTTAGTTCAGGTTTTTGGATAGAGTTTCACCTGTTTAAATAGTTAAATTCAATTTTAGCGTTTTAACGCCATGCGGGTTCACTAGTTATTAATATTTTGCAATTCATATTGATTAATGAAATTTAATTCAATACAATCAAACTTGAATGTGATCTTAATAATATCACGTATTTTACGTTCAAGTTTAGCGGCTGTGGCTCCGACACAGCCTCCAGGTCAAGACGAAGGCGCTGGACTGATCCTTTTTCAATTTTACGAAGTCCTCCGCGTTTCTACAGGGTAAGTTCATAGTTTCACTGTGGATTTCCTGCCAAGTTCTTAAAAGGTATTGGGTTTTATGAATTAAAAAATTAAGCTCAAAATGTTAGCATCAAGCGCTAGTCAGAGTATTGAAACTCAGCCATAATGCGCTTTAATTTCTGAATAACTCAGTGAGTGCGGAGACCAGTATGATTGCATATATTTATATAAAAAAAAAAATATATATATATTAGACCAAAAAGTAGTGGGTAGGCACTGTGGCCAATGATACCCATCACATGGTTTTAAGCGACACAGAGTCCGCGAAAAAACTACGCAAAAGCATTGTCCGAAGGATGCTGAATCATAATTCGCACATCAGATGCATAAGCCCTTCCTATGCCCGAGGCCTTAGTAGTATATTTAAAAGCCGTCTGATCTCCAAAGGAACCAAGTTACGGAAGACAATCATTTACAAATTTCGAACCGATAAGTAGCTACTGGTTCATTGCAAGCCAAGAAAATTTGCGTTCATCCATAGTTTTTTTTTCATCCAAGAACTGAGAGTGTTTAGCAGCTTAAACATAATTGCTGTACGATATAAGCCGGCCGGCTGATACCTTAGACTGGAATCCAAAGTTTATCCATTTCCTCAGTCATCTGATGTTATTTCGGTCTATTCATGATATCATAATTGGAACTTTAGTTGACCGAGCATTATTCGCCTGTAGTGTGCATGTAACGTAAGTCTTCGGCTCTCGAATGTTCTACAGATAAGACCAGCAAAAGGTTACACCGGACTTTTTTATTCTGAAAGATATTCTACACAAGATTCGAAGTTTCTCGTTTTAAAGTAGAATCAGCTCATATCACAGTTTGCATTTTATATTCTGAATCAGTCGCAAAATTTCATTAGATAAGAAAACAAACGAAAGTGGTCACAAACCTGGACGCTATAAATTGTCGGTTTCTACCGATATAAAGTGACATAAAGTATCCTCTTCAAATGGCTAGTTTTAGGCAGCCAAACTGGCGATAACACCACAAGAAAGTCGCTCACAAAATATTCGACAACCTCAATAGTAGCCAAGAAATGCCGAAATCTCTTAAAGAGATGGCTTTAGTCACTTCGCAATGTGCGCTTTAGGCCAGTGCGACTAAGAGGAGAATTCTAATACCGGAAAATTAGAGTGACTTGGTACAAAGCTTCAGGAAAGCTCTATATGTATGTAGGTGATGTAATCCTGATGACGAGACGAGCTTACCTACATACAAAATTTGAACCCCAACTATTAGCCTCAAGCAGTCCGCTAAGCCTAAGTAAGCGCTAAATAAGCATTTTAACCTCAGCGATAACAGGACATTGTCTGATCGGCCGACACGTCAACATTTGTAGATGAGAGAGTCGGGCCTACATAACCAGAACGACTAGAGATTTATATCTGAGTAAAGGCAACATTCCTCAAAACTTTTTTGGAGAACAGCAACCACAATGAGGAAAAGCGGGAAACAAAGCTGCACTTTACATGCCAGTGCCCTGTACTTTCTAGATGCAGACTTGTCTTACTAGGCAGATGATTCTCGGATAATATGAAGCACTTATGGTTCATAAAAATCAGAAAACATCGGTGATATCTTCTCATCTTGCAATATCAAAACGGACCATAAGTCTAACTGGAACCTACTGTAGGGCAACCACTATAACCAAATCTTACCTGAGGCGGATTTTTAGCGCTAAAAAGAGTGGAAACCAATATTAAAAATAATTTTTTTTAACGCCCAGCCCTTATTAGCGTAGAGTAAAAGCTTTTCGGAGCTCGAAACACTAACGGTTTATTTTAAGTTGAATAGAGATCTCAAGATGTGGTTAGTATAGTGTATATATATTTTGGGTTTATTGGGGTTATTTCAGGATTAGTAAGAGTTTTGTTACAATACTCCGAGCTGAGTTGGGTAGGAGGCAATACGAGCTCTTCCATAGGAGTTTACGGTCACCGAATGCTTTAACTGTCTAATTACGTGGGTGATGTACGTGTTGCTGAAGTTGCACATTAAAGTTAATGAGACGGCTTCATGAGCCTTGAAGGCGGCTGGACTTCGATGAAGTTTGGACTGAAGTTATCTATGCGGAAGTAATACAACATACTGCGCACGTTGGCGCCTCCTTAAATGGGTACATAAAGTCTCTCTGACCGTGCTGAACCTTCGTCCACTTCATCCTACTAATCTCCGCCATAGGTAACCTCCAAAGCTTGAGCTTTTAGAGCCACCTCATTAGATACCAAAGACTCGAGCTAAGAAGAATACTTATTTACTCACGCTTTCTTTTATCACTACACTTGTCGTTCGGAATTCATGTTGCACCTTTAGCCCCAGTCGAGGTGGCAATGCTACGGCTTGTTTTACCCATACCACTTGCCCTCAAACAACAGAGGAATTAATTAACAGCGATTGTGAATGCCAGATACGCAATCAACCAGTTAAGCAGGCTAACCAGCCAGTCAACCAACCAACTAAATAATAAAGCAAATCACCAAAGCCAAAGCGCCAGTTAAACAGGCAGTAAAGCAGTTAAGTCGGCTAACCGGTGTTGTCACAGGACAGATGTTGGTGGCTGTGGCAAAGTGAAGCATTTGTGCCGAAAGCAGCGCCGAAATGCCGAACACGCCAATAAACAAATCGTTGAAGCAAATAAATGCCGACTATAAATAAATGTGGCGCATTGAACAAATGTCACACAGCATGACCCGAAAGAACCCTTGAGGCCCGCGAGCGAAGAGCGGCCGGGACGAATGCACGCACGGACGAACGTACCCACTAAAATATTGCGATGGATGAGCAGAACGGAGGGAGCAACGGCGAGCGACTCAGCTCGACTTGTGAGTGGTTGGCTGGCAACAATAGCAGCCGCTGGCAACCGCGGAGGCAAATGTGCCTCCTGTGCGCGCGCCTGTGCGCAATAATGATGCGATTATCCGAGAAATTAACATCAGATAAGCGCGCCCAACGATGCGATCGACAAGACTGATAAACGGCGGCGAGCACCAGCCGCGTACAACAAAACAGCGCTGACGACAATAAAAATAAAAAGTCCAAAAAGAATAAACAGCAACGGCAGTAACAAGAACGATGCAACCAAGCGCATGAGCCGCGTTGCTTCTCAAGTGATCAAAAAGCGCCTGAGACGCCGCGGCGAACGCAATGTTTGGCAGCCGCGGCTGTCAACGCTCAACGCTGAGCATGCAGCATTGCGTCCACGTCGACAACGACGATTTGCGACTGATCAAATGAATTTAATACAATAAAAAATAACAACAAAAAGTGGCATCGCATGAAACAATAAGCCAAAGGACGCAACGGTGGCGAAAGGCTACAGCCACAGCAACACTCAGCCAGTTAACCAACGAACAAACCAATCGCGCAGCCAAAAATATCAGCCACAACGTCCGAAAAATTCAGTCAGCCGCCTGTCTTGTCGTGTTTTGTCTGCGCTCAGCCACAAAATGCCAATTAAAGGCGCCGCCGCCAATAACAACAACAATCAACATCGGGGCCAATACAACTGCATAAAGCGAGAGACGGCGCTTAAAGGGAAGTGCCTCCACAGCCTTTTCTTTACTTTACTGGCTGTTTGTATATTTGTTGTTGTGTTGTGACACGGTGACGTTTAGTGTGCGGTGGGGTTACCTTCGAATTTTGCTTCGATTTGCTTTCTGCCACAAGGAATGATCCATTGCGACTGCCACTGTTGATTGTGTGGTGCGCATGCGCGCCAACCAGCCGTCACGATGCGCCAATTGCCGCGCCATCGATCAAAAAGTTTTCAACGCAAGCTAGTGAAGGTAGTGTTGTGTGAGTTGGAAAGACTTTGTAGTTGAAAGTCTCGAAAAAGATGATCAGCGATTTGTTTGCTGTTTTTTTTTGTTATTCATTTTTTGCTTTTCGCTGGCGCCAGTTCAGATTGGCCCTCCTCCATGCAGAGCTGAGGTGTATATAGGCTTGCCTGCTAATGAAGGAACATTTCTTCTGAGGATATTTGACAGCTACGTATCGGAAAGCCAGTCGTCGCAGAAGCCGATCTGAGCCAAAAAGGTGTGAGAATATTTCAAAGCTCAAATTTTTGAAACTTGGATTAGTGAGGAAAGTATTTCTGACCAATTTATAAATTTTATTTGGACGTATCTTGTATGTATGACAGACTAGTACACTTTAGACCTTGGTCTCGCTTTTCGACATTTCGAGTCAAAGAGGGGTTTGTCGTCTCCGGGTGAATATCGTTAAGAGCATCCTAAAATAATCTGCGTATATTCAGCTACGGCTATGTCAGCCAATGTTCTAGTCCCTGTCGTTACAATTTGCTCAAGGTATACTCAAGAAAGATGAATTTCTCGATGAATTTCGAGGTCTGTAGCATCCAGGTCTTTCAGTCTGTTATTTATCGCAGCGTGTGCTCCTTCGACGGATTCACATCAAGGACGAAGCGTTGTTAGTTTAGTGGGTTTTGAAACCAGGTGCAAGTACGGTTGGCATTATGCGAACCACATTATGGATTGAAAGGAGTTACATGCTGCTGAATTCAGATGCAATTACGGGGCTCCATTCCTTTATCATAGATGGTGGTTGACCTAAGATGACTTCATTCTAAGCTCAACAGTTCGTGGTGTTGTTTATAGAAAGAGGCCCGTTCTCGGACGTCCCTACCACAGCAACCTATAGAAGGTATTGGTTTTCAAGCATAAAATTGGAAGTATTGCCCTACGGAATGAATAAAGACCTCGCTAAGCAAGTGGTCTTCAGAAGACACTCCGTTATTGTCCTGATTCCGGTGCTTTTACAGGTCTGACGCTTTATCCTCTACGTTCTTTTAGTTCCACGGATCCATCATATTTCAGAACCGGGCCGTCAAAGACTTTATGTGCAGCGATTTATAGAATTCGTAGCGCAGAGAAGGAGAGTCAGCTATCGAAGAGTACCTATTAACATGCTAAAAGGAGAGCCGTCATAGTTGGTTTTCCTCCCTAAGTGCACCAAGAGTTGCTTCACCAACTGCAGCCAAGTGAAGGAACTTTTAAGGACTGGACAAATCTAGACCGGAGCGAATATCCCATAGCAGAGGCTGAGTCTGCTTTGCGCACTTTTTAAAGTATTTAATCATTTACCTATCAAGAATGGGCAGAGGCTAGCATAAAACAATGAAGAAAAAGCTCACTGATTANCTCTTTTCATTCTGATCATTTATGTATACATTTGTCTATATCTATCTCGATTCGTTTTGCCTGTTACAAACAACCGTTATGTGAACAAAGTTATAATACCCTTGTGCACAAGTGCGCTCGGGTATAAAAACAATGCCAAACTTCTAATACACGCTGACATCTTTACAATCGCGCGACATTGAGTAGCTCAAAAAATCGCCAAAAGCTGTCCGCAAACACACACACACACCCGTACATGCCGCCACACAAAGCAAAAAAGGAGCTGTGGCGCCGGACGCGTTGTCAGGATTGCTGATGCTTAAGCGCCAGTTGTCATCCGCCTGCCTCGCAGCTCTCTACTCTCCTCAGCAACGCAACTCTTTTGTGCTTTTTTTCCTTCGTTCAAACCCCTTCTTAGCATTGCTCCTTCATTGTGTTCATACGCTTTTCGGTGGTTCATCAAACGATGCCGCCCTGCGCCAAGCGGCGCCTGTGCGCATGCGCGCCAACAAAGCCGCGTCATCAGGCGCCACCAACACCGAGATGAAGAGGAATGAATGCTAGCGCCACATTTCGACCACTGTCTTCCCCTACAACTGCATCACCGCTTCTCTCGCCATCACTGCCCTGCAAGCTGGTGTATTGCGCGCAGGCTCAATGCACAAATCGATTACGTCGGCGAGGCGACTCAGACTTAACTTCGTTGTATGCAATGTATGCAAACATCGTTCAGGTGGAAAAGCGAGCAGGCGAAAGGATGGACGGAGGATGGTGGAGCGCTTACGACAAACGAAGAACGACGAAATTGTGTTAACAAGATGGAAGTGGAGCAACCTGGCGCGCCGGTGGCACTTTTGCCGCATTGTTTATGGCGCTGTTGCGCCATACACATTCTTCCGACTGACGTTGCTGTTGTTATTATTGTTCGTGGTTTTTTTTTAGATTGTCGGCATTCACCAATGGCGCCATAGCGCGATTTCATGTGCATTGGACTGCCAAAACGACGGTGGCATGAAAATATTTCACAATGGCGCTGTCCTTTTATTCTTTTTTCTAATTGTAAAATGTGTGTGGAAGGGGTCGGTGTGGAACTTAGGATTCGATTACATTACTTATTGCGATATAATTTCGACTATAGGAGGCGATAATAAAGCTTCCAACTCGTCGGACAGCTTTATGTCGGAATAAGCGAACAATCATTTCAAGTTCTTAAAGTAGGACCTCAGATCATACATTTAGTTATAGAAGATCGGGTTTTCTAAATTACGTCTCTGAAAAAAAGTGTGTCCAACTCTAAGATTAGTAAACTTTGTTCTGAAAGCATCTCAAATTAGGCATGGACAATACTGCATATCCAATCATTACGAAAGAGCTTTCGAATGTTAATCTATTACAATGTCAATTCAATGAACTTTGGAAGCTTTATTTATTACAATGCTAAATCCGGGAAGATCTGAGAGAGCTTTTGAATATCTGTTTATTACTAAGTAATTAACGATGAGAGAGGCTTTTAGAGCTCTATCTATTACTATACTAAATTGCCGGCAATCAGAGAGAGCTTTAAAAGCTTAATGACTACTAAATGTGCGACAATCAGAGAAAGCTTTCCTGGCTATGTGTATTATACATATTACCAGGTCAGTGATAAGGAATCAAAAAGAACTTTTCGACTTTATGACTTACACAACTATATCACTGATAACCAAAGAGAGCTTTTAACGTAATTTTTGTATAAGGTTGAGCTTGTTGTATCGTATATAAAAAAAAAACACAATTAAGTTAGTGACGATGAAATAGAACTTTTTAAGCTCTAATTCTTACAATATTAAACCAGTAACGATTAGAGCGAGCTTTTTAGCTCTACTTACTATACGGCTAAACCCGCGATGGGCAGAGAGAGCTTTTACTCTGCAAGTACCTATACAAAATGTATAGAAAGCTTAAAAGAGCTTTGCCCGCGGACAAGGTAGTGCCCAACAGTGGACTAAATCAATGACGATAAGAAGAGCTTTCCAAGCTATGTACATTGATCACTAAAAACATCAGCTTGCGCTCATGTACATAGCTAATATCAAAAAACACCAGGTAGAGCTTTTACTGCGTGCGTGTCCAAATAAAATTTATAAAAAACTTCACCCACCGATTGCATTTTAGTCATGACTGCTGCGCATATATTAAACCCAATCGCGGAAGTAGCATTTCATAGCTTTATGTTGGTTTTAAGTCAGTGATATTCAGAAAGAGATTTTATACTGCACTCACCCATATATAATTTACATAAATCTTTAAAAAACTTCCCCACGGGGTATGTTTTGTGCATTACTGTGCTCTCTGATCGCCACTGAGGTACAAAAATGGCGCTGACCACCGTCTTACCAGTAAGACGAGCTTTTCTGGGCTTTCGAAGCGACCTTTTGCGTTGCGCGCGCACGAATAAAATAAACAAAAAGCTTTGAAAACCTTCTATGGCAGGTCATAACTTATAAACAAGCTTAAAAGCTTTGTACAAACTTTCTGATCACAACTACTTTTAACAGATATCTCATTTAGCCTTATGCATGCGCTTTTCCTTAGCAATAAAATATAACCACTTTTTTTTGGAAAATGCGGGAAGCCACTATATATCCATTATTCTACATACAATCGCGCGAACAAAAAAGTACAGAAGTGTGTACATACCCGTATATTTGTACCGGAAATCCAGTTTTGGAATCAGTGAAGACGTTTTGTGTGTAGGTTCAACTCAAGTGCCCAGTAAATTGAATTTGCAAAATCTCTTACGCCAATACTTCAAGTGCCAATCGGCGGCAGCAGCGGCAGTTTTAAGCTAGTTATCTACTCTTCTTATACATATATATAAGCCGTCGGCGAATTCAAGTGCCGAAAGGAAACGGCAACTAAAAATGATGCGTTGTTTGAAATTGAGTGCGGATTTCCAATTTTCTTTTGCCATCTTTTATTTAGTTTTAATTTCAAATGTTTATGCAGCTCTATTACATGCATGCGTATTATCCTTTTATATAGTTTTTGTTACTGCTACTTAGTACTTTGTGCTTTGTTGTTGTTGCTATTTTTTGGCTTAGCCTTATTTGGGTATAGGCCATTGTCCCTTTTGTCTGCAGGTAGCGCAGCAGTTATAGAGTCGCGTGTATCTATCTTCGGTTGCTTCTACAAACAGTAATAACAACAACAACAACAGCAGGGCGGCATAGCAAAAGATAATTACTTTCGCCACAATTATAGGATTAGTTCATAGACCAATAATTTTGAAAGCGCTACCGGGTTTTTGCGTCCCTACATACTACTCATAAGCAGCTACTTATGAATATAATAGTTTCTTCTTATTATCCTTACTTTCATGCTGTTTTCCTGTGTCGTTCTGTTTTTTCTTAATTTGCTTTCGCTTCTTTTCATATATTTCTGTATTCTTTTGCTATACTAAACAACTTAATTGGTTTGGTTACAAAAGCCAAAATACGAATAGACAAATACAAAGTAGTAGTTATTTAGGCTCAGAGACATTGTGACAAGATAAGTGGTGGTGAAAGGATAAACTCAAATAGCTGGCGCGGAAGTACTTAAGTATGTATGTATAAGTATTAAGAACACAAACATGGAGATATTCAAAACAATTTGGTACTTTTTCCAGCGTTTTCTGGAAATAAATTTCGTAACGATAGATGAAGACATCTCATTGAAGATAGATGGTATTTTTTAGACGACTTTCTTATAGTATGCTTTCATAAATGTCTGCTAAGTTTATGCATTACTTATTTTCGTTGAATCGCTGGCTTATATCATCTCACGTAGGAAAGCAGCAGCAAGTGTGGAGTAAAATGTGAACAGCATACCTTTAAGTTTACGGTTCATCGGGAAGCTTATTGAGCTTTAGAAGTCTGTTCTCTATGTGACCTCTTTCTATAAAACGGATGTTCTATTAAAAGCATACAATGTCACAGATGGCGTACCATATTTAGATGCCTGTTCTAGGCCCCAGGATTATGAAGCGCGTTGTATATATGTACGTCAGTGTTCAGATGATATGGAGGTGAAAAAAGCCTAGACCTTCTCTAGGCAATCGGTAACTATGCGTCTATGAGAAATAAAAATCAGGTTAGGACAGCTATGTTGGAACTAACTAACCATAAAACTAAACTTACTGTAAGTAATCTACAAACGATACCCGAAAGAGTTAATACCTAGCGATCATCGGATGAATTCTCAACCATATCGAGCCCTAACCGCCAAAATTTTCTTTTGATGCAGAAATATTCCTAGAGCATCTAGATGCATTTCTGCATCAAAAATAAAATTTTGAAAAAAATGTCGCTTACGTTATTTTGGCGGTTAGGGCTCGATATATTAAATACTAAAAAGTGCTTAACGACTCGAAGATGATGTCTAAGCCGCAACGGATGAAAAAGCGTCTAAGATAAAGGCGAATTTATAGCGAATCATGCCAAAAATAAGGGGTCCTAGACAGTTTATTTCCAATGCGCCAAGCTCCATTATTTTATATGTAGCTCCAGCGTGGTTTGACGTAAGAATATTCCACTTTAAAGACGTAGGAATAATATAGCAAGTAAAGGAGAGAATTGGCGAAGCTTTTTTGTATACGTGCTAACCCACAAAGCTCCAGAAGAAATGACAGAGCTTTACATATTAGGAAGTGAGCGAGATAAAGTCGAGGTGAAGAAAAATGCATGGCGTAACACTTCCGCGAATGAAACTGTTTAACAGTGGATGAAAAGACGATCCACTTTGTATGGCATACAAGTAACTTTTCAAAGAATGTTTTTCTCGATTGATTGTGCAAAACTGGTCAAAATGTAATTTAATGAAGGTTAGCCCATCTCTAACTATGACTTCTACTTACTTTTCTACATGGATTCAACGCCAATAAATCTGCTCTGTTTTAGAGACCCAAGAAAGTATCAAGCCAATCTGTGATACCTTCAACTAGGCGCGCACGCAGGAATATATTTTGGGAGGTGTTTATGCTTCAGAAAATTCGCTTCAGATAATATCGATGGCTGAGTGAAAGATCGACCTATCTCGGCAGCCAGTTCGAAAACGCTCTATCTCAAAAAACTTTTCAAGAACGCCCTATTTCAGAATTTAATTGAAAAACACCCTATCTCAATATTCGGTTCAAAAACGCCCTATCTTACTTCAAAATGTATTGAAAATATGCTGATATAGGGCGTTTTTGAATCGGCAGCTGAGATAGGGCGTTTTTGAAACGAATTCTGAAATAGGGCGTTCTTGAAAAGTTTTTTGAGATAGAGCGTTTTCGAACTGGCTGCAGAGATAGGTCGATCTTCCACTCACGCCATCGATATGCTCTTTTAAGTACATTTATGCAAGTTTTATAACTCCCATAATTGGGTTTAGATCTGAGCATTGGATCATGGAAAAATTAACGGTATTCCTAAATTTGTATATGAGAATTGAAGTCGGTTGTGTTTTTTGCTTAAAAATTACTTGTTTAATAAAAAGTTCTATAAACACAAGATGCGCTCAACTAATGTTCATTTTCCTCGATTTATGGTTTCTGTTTTTGAGATGGAGATGGCAAATTTTCACGATTGCCTCCTATCAAAATTTCTTTAATCAGTTTGCAGCTCTCAAGAAAAATATGCTCGTAAATTTATTTCTTCAAGAAAATTTACAGCAAAAACAAAGTGCTTTTTCAGGCAACAGATATAATAAAAAATATTTCTTGTGATTTTTCTTGAGAGCTGGATTCTAAGCTTTAAGATACAGTGTGTATTTGGTGTAATTAGCTTTAGGGGGGTGTGAACCCCAAAACCCATCCGGTACCATGGAAATAAGTTTTACTTTGGTGGAAGATCAATAACTCATGACAACTTGCACATTCCGACATTTTTCCGCAATCGCTCACTTCAAGCGCATATGTTGTTTTCTGTAGAGAGTCCCGTCGATCCTCTGACCCCTTTTCGGAAGCTCATGATATTCTGTTCCCTTCAGGTTCCACCAACTTCAGTGCTTTACTTTACTGACATGTGTATTTCATTTTGGTGTCGATTATCCGGGTTCGCTGTACTTAACATACACCTTCTGGTGCTTTGGACTGTCGTTGTAAATACGGCTTCGCTTTGCACCGTTGAATCAGCATTTAAGAAACATCGTTCGATATGTTCGTGAGGCTCCCAGTTTCCGACTTTCTCCGTAAGCCTCACACAGCAGCTGCTGTACTTTTCTTCAGATGGAAGCATAATTCTAATTATCCTTTACCCTTTGAATAAATGCTTAACGGCGATCCCTATGAGGCACGGCTTAATTTCAAGGTCATTTAGAGAAGTATGCCATCGCAAAGTCCTAAGCCAACGCATCGCACCTAGGTCTATTGTAGAGAGTTGATCGTTTAATGGTAGCCACGACAACGTCTTTGACGTCAATCCGACAAATACATCTGAGTTATGATAGCGTAATGTTTGTTGTATTTTTCGTATAAAATGATAAATGTTGTTCCAACTAGGCTGATATCGTTTCTCAAACCCAACGTATAAAGGGTAGCTATACCTGAGTTCTTGAAAAATTCAGCTTGCTTGCTTTAAACCATAAAATTTACACTAATACCTCAATTAGAAATGTAAAACCCCACTTAAGCTGGACGTCCGTTTGGGAGTATCAGCAAAACCATGGACTTCACGATTTTTGCATCCACGAAATAAAAAAATGTATGTGATCCAATTAAACACGGTATAGTACATTTTTCATTTTTCAATTCTATTTCATCGGATTCTTGTTAATGTTAACCCAATTCAAGACAATAGCGCTGATAATATAAGCAATAAAATATAGCCAAAAAATAAAGTTCAATCCTAATTCACTCAAATGAAATTCGCCTAGAATGCAGACAATGCGATGTGACCAAATGAAATTGAGCAAAGAAAGCAGCTCGAGAAATTTTTAGCAACAATCATATGTGAGCCAAGCAATGAAGGCAAACGGATAAAATGCTTGAATAATTCCGACAGCCAAAGGATACAAATTAAGGATATCATCATTAGGCCAAGCCAAGTGAGGGCGCTATACAAATACCTGGCAGGCAGGTCAGCAGAAGCGATGTGATGCTACGAATATGCGGAGCGACGAGGATAAGCTGAAACAATGTAAATAGGAAGAATACACAGCGAAGGAAAAGCCTGTTTGTTAGGAGAAGAAGTAAAAATTAAAGAAATGAAAAGAAGAAGAAAAAATGCTGGTTTTTAGTAAACAAAATAGTTTTGCACAAAACTATGGGAAATTTGCAACACGAGCACATGTATGCATGTAGACATAGGAAGAAAAAAAAATTTGCAGGGAATGGAAAAAGAGGGTAGAAATGTAGACAAAAGATCAAAAAGTAAGCAGTCCGAAAGCAAACAAAACCAAGGGGCAAACGAGCTTTGAGCTCAAAGCTAAGCAAGAAAGTGATGCGAAAACAGAAGGATGCAGCTCACAAATTGCACCCAGAAGGGCCACCAAGTTTAAAAAAAAAAGTCCTTCATAAATTGCATGTATGTTTGTGTACGTATGTGTTGTGGAAACAAATATCCGCTGGATAGCTCTTAGCAGTTTTCTCTCCTTGACGCCCAAAGGACATTTTGCAGACAACGTATTTGCACACAATTAGAGGTGCATATGAATGAAAATTGCCTGCAAGATGCTGCGGGGCTTACGAGGAGTGCAAATAACCCTAAAGCGATAGCTAGGCGAGTGAGAATATTCTGATTATAGCAAAGGCAGGAAAATTAAAATTATAAGTGAATGCAGGAAAATAATATGCTAGAGCTGCGAGTTTAAACATCTTCGGAATGGTACGAAGTCTGCGCTAACCGTATTTCCAACAATAGCAAGTTTTGATATAAAAAGTAAATTGAGACCTAACACGGCCGGATACTTACATCAAATGTGTTGAGACAGCTGCACGACTTCGAGACATAACCGACGCTTCCTATCTTCAAGCACAGTTTTTGGACGCAGTCGTTTATGGGCAGTATGTCTGAAGAAGGAAGTCGATCAATTGTGACGTAAATTGCTATAAAGAGTAATCGAAGAGCTTTTCCTGCCTGACGGCCCCCAGCCTAGCCCAACTTCTATTTCTCAAAACGATTACCCAGTATTTTTATATTTTTATTTTGTTGCTT
>NW_016165602.1:13363-27027 GCF_001687245.7 Rhagoletis zephyria | reverse complement strand
TAATTCTCACTTAAAAAGTGTACGAATTTATTTGGATTGAAATAGACAATATTATTGTCTGCTATTATTGAATGCTAGCTTTCTAATAGCGCAATTTATTTTTTGCATACCATATCTATTGTATAAAGGCAAAATGGCGCTTATGATATTTTTCTTGAACATGCTGAGAGGAGAGTCATCAAAGAATTGGTGCTTGCGATAGTTTTTATGTTGTATAATCTGGACATTCACAAACGAAGGAGTGCTGGTACTTTAAGGATTNAATTCTAATTCAATTAAATATAAACACTGCCATTCAGCAAAATAAGCTCATCATATTTTCAACTGTAACGTTTGGTGCATCTACTAGACTACCCACAATTTTTCTTCGTGGATATAGTGTTAAAGCTCCTTCAATTATATTTGGTATTTTTTGACGTTTTGTTTTTAGGAATGAGAAAAACGACATATTTAATTCTTGATCAAAGTCGGTGATTTTGGGGACGTTGTAACTCGTACCTACTTGTAATCTATTTGCAAAAAAATTTTGTTTCGATAATTTGTCGCTTACGATAAAATCGCAATTAGGGATCGATATGCTTATTTAAGTTCAGTGAAGATTTTTTCTTCCTGCTGTGTTGCCATATATGAGCATATGCAACAAAAATGTATGCTTTAACTTAATTTTCGCATAAAATGCCCGAAAATGGAATCATACAAAAGAAGTAAAAAAAAAACTTAATTTAAATTTCCTAAAAATAGTGGAACAACACAAGCATCGGTTTTTAAACGAACATAAGATTATGAGCATCCGTTGAAAATTATCCAATATATGACCGGGTTTTCGACTCAAAATGCAACCATTTTTATACCCGAGCGCACTTGTGCACAAGGGTATTATAACTTTGTTCACATAACGGNTCCGTCTGTGCACACGATAACTCGAGTAAAAATTGAGATATCTTAACGAAACTTGGTACGTGCACTTCTTTCTGACGTAGGACGGATGGTATTGAAAATGGGAAAAATCGGACAATAACAACGCCTACGTCCCATATAACGGTAATTTTCAGAAATACGAAAACTGTGATATTTTAGTAACTACTGAAGATTATTCACTCAAAATTGATTATTACAATAAGTTGATTATTACAATAAATTTTTGGAAAATGGGCGTAGCCACGCCCACTTATAGTTACATGTGTATATCTTGGTAACCGGTGCACCAATTTCTTCCAAACTTGGTGCAGTTGTTGGCCTTGGTATATCATACGAAATGGCCGAATATTTTTAAAATCGGCAAATAACCACGCCCACATCTCATATAACGGTAATTTAGAGAAATACAAAATCTTCGATAAATCAGTAAATATTTATTAAAGCTAATTTATTCAAAATTGATGCTTGCAACAATTCTTTACCAAGAAACACGTTTATGATAAAATTTTGTAAAATGGGCGTGGCACCGCCCACTTATGATCACATATACATATGTATCACGGTAACCGTTCTACCAATTTTGTACCAAATTAGGTACGGTTATTGTGCTTGCCACATAGAAGCAAAACGTTGAAAAATATTAAAATCGGACTAAAATTACGTCCGCTTTTCATATAACGTTAAATTTCAGAAATGCTTGAAACTTCAATATTTTGAAATTTATGGACAAATTCAAAATTCTTTCGAAATAAATTTTTTAGGAACAATGTTATATTAGATTTTTATTACAAAAAATAAAAAATTTTATATCCATAATATCTTTTAATTATAAAATTCTTTTTAACCTAATTTTTATCTAAAGATGATAAACTGTGGTTTATAAGTTAATAACTAAATTTCATCATTTCTTTTCAATGCTTGCTTGCAATAACCACAACACTGGCAAACTGAAACCACCCTTCAATGTTACCATGCAACAATACTCCTACACTAATACCAATACTGTATTCGAAAAAAAAATAAATAAAAATTAAAAACAAACAAAAAACGCTACAATTCGCCCTAATAAAAATTGACATCGACCAAAAACATTAACAAAAAAATCTTAAACATTTAAAACGATGCCTAATATGTACTAATAACCAACTAATAACCAACATCATATTCATACTTAAATATTAAAATTAATAAAATATTTAATAAAAAAAAATATTGCTGCTTTGCATGTTAACATCTTCCTTGATACGTGTGTTCATTTACATATACATACATTAAAAAAAAAAAAACTACATAATAATACATATAAATCATTACAACAGCAATCGCATTGGCTACAATTTACCCTTCTCTCCCTTCTCTCGCTCAAATGCACATAGACTGGTTATATTGTTGCAACGTCGCAAAAAATACAAATCACGCACCATCTTGGGCTACAAAACCCTGGCCGAGGGCATTATACGCATGGATGCAGTGCTGCAAAAGTCCATGGACATGACAGTCGAACTGACAGCATCCGGCAAAAATGGCCGACCAGGCACAACGGTTGCGTGTCTACGCGCCGAACGCGTCTCATCCATTCCAGTTGATCATGACAATAAGAATAACAATAGTGTACTACTAGCAGGTGAGTAAATATTTGTACATACATACATACAGTTGTCCACAAAATAATAGGAGTGGGATATTTTTACTGTTTTGGCTATTTGTCTTTAGTTTATTTAATGTTTCGTATTTTTTTGTAAAAGCCTAGCTGGTAATACAACAAACACCATATAAATTTACATTTTCTAGTTTGTACAAAAATTATAAAAATTCTGCAAATTTTCACCAAAATTTCAAACTATTTAACCAGAATTTTTGGAAAATATCTTGGTATGCAGTTTTGTAGCCCATTCAATTCTAGTCTGAAGAAGTGCAAGTTTCAAGCTGCTAAAAAATTCCGTTGATTTTTGAGAATTTTTTCGGTTGAAGGTGTTTCACGTTTTTTCCATACAAAGTATGTNTATTCGTTGTTTGTTGTATACCCAGCTTGACTTTTGTATAAAAATAATAAACATTAAATAAACAAAAGGCAAATAGCAAAAACTGACCAAAATAACGCACTCCTATTATTTTGTGGACCACTGTATGTACATAAGGAAGTAGGAAAAAATTGTATTCAAGAAAACTGCAAATTAAAATATCTTTAATGTGCTTGCAAACAAACTATTTGGCGTTTTAATTGGTGCGCAAAATTTATGTTTATAAACTTTTAACGTTCCTCTTGTGTTTGTGGCTAATTGAAGAGCTTGTTTCTGGTGTAATACTCGTATAATGAACAACATAAATATCGCAGCGTAAATAGAAAGCAATTGTTCATACAAAAGCGCGACAACCAACAGTACCAGTGGCTGGATTATGTAACTGTATGTTTCTGGGTTATTTTGACCCAACTTATTATTTAGTATTTTTGAGGGCAACTTTGAACCGGTAAGCACACAACACTTGCACATATAAAGCGTGAGTGCATGTGATAAATAAAATATTAAATGAATGCAAAGTGAAATATCGTTTTTTCTCTCTTAAAATTGACTGATTTCTTGTATTGGGTCAAAATGACCCTCGCCACGGTGTTGTGCATGTACATACAGTGACTCAAACAAATGACCACGTGTTGATTTTTTTTATATTCGTAATGTTTTTCGATCTAAATTCTTTTTTCTTTATTTTTCTATAAAAATACCGTGCAATCTTTATTTTTTATAGGAAGGGATAAATTCCAAATGCTGCAGAGGGGTTAATAATTGTTTTTTCTTACGGTGTTGTGCATATACATACAGTGACTCAAACAGGTGACCATGTGTTGATTTTTTTTATATTCGTAATATTTTTCGAGCTAAATTCTTTTTTCTTTATTTTTCTATAAAAATACCGTGCAACCTTTTTCCAAAAGCATATAAATTACAGTTTCAACCTTTATACAAAATTTATAAAAATTCAGCAAATGTTCATCAATATCTTAACCTTTTTATCTGAATCTTTACAACGCTTTTGAGTATGCAGATTTATACATAGCTCATACATTTTAGTCAATAAAGTTCAATTTTTAAACGGTTAAAAAATAGCGTCGATTTTTTAGATTTTTTTTTTTCGTGACGGATTTTTGCACTATTTTCCATATAAGCATGAATTTCTTATGATAGAAAATGCGGGGGAGCGTTAGCAACAACATTTAAAAAAATCAACGGCAGTGCTTTTAAATTACACTTGTTATATTAAAAAAAACCGCAACGCAGTCTCAACAGTTCAACAATTCAGTCAAAAATTCTGAACAATCAACGCGATTTTTTAGTTGAAATATTTATTAAATTTTGTAAAGTTTGAAACCTTGATTTATATGTTTTTGGTTAAATCTGGGACGGTAATTTTATAAAAAAATACAAAAAAAATGAACTCCAAAAACGTTACGAATATTAAAAAAAAAGCTACACGTGACCATTTGTTTGAGTCACTGCAAATAAAGTATGCTCGCAAATTACTTTCATATAGAAGAAGATGCCTAGCATCGTCAGCAAAAAAAAAAAAAAAAATTAAAAAATCAACTTGATTTTTCTAGCGTCATGAAAAATGCATACCTCAAAAAATTTCTAAAAATTCTGAATAAAAAGTCTATAAGTTTTGGGTGTAATTGTTAAAGTTTGTTGAATTGAATAATTTTTGTCGGAAATTTAAAAATTGAATTTATCTGGTGCTGGTTATGTGATGACTAGGCTTTTATAAAAAGTTTAAACATCAAATAGACAAAATAAAAATATTTAGTCAAAAATTGTCAAAATTCCACTTCACTTAATCAGCTGACAAGGGTATATACATTATACATAACTATGTACGTTGCTTATTTTTTTGTGTTATTAGCTGATTTCGAAACCATTGAATGAACCAATGAACGCACATAAGGAGTAGTTATCTGCAATTTCATTACTGATGTACTAATGTACTATAGATTCGGGACGCCAAAATCACTTGCTTCTTTTGTGGTTTTTAAGTCTTTAGACCGAACATACATACACACATACTTAATACAAATATTTTTTTTTTTATTTTTGTTTAACGCTGTAACAGTGCAAGCTAATTCGCGTCTTGTCTCTTATTTGCCATTTTGTCAATTTGAGGCCAATTAGAAGTTCAAAATTAACCAAAGTTCTTCTCCAACAGGTCTCTCAATTACAGAGGTGGCCTTCCTTTTTTTTTGTATTTCAATTATCTAATGTGGGTATGAATATTAAATTTGTATTGGCCACACTTGACATAATTTCCGTTCATTAAAAACATAAACTACAAAAAGTTTCCTGCGAAGGCAATTTTAATATTCACCAATCGCTAATCAATTTGATTTTCCGAGAAAAGAAAATTTACTTCTATGTGAATGGGTTGGTTGTGGAGTTTGCCTTTGTCGCTACTCAGGATTCAATTAGCGTGTGCAAAGATATTTTATTCTACCGTTGGTTACCTGTCAAACATTTTTGCAGTTTCGTGAATGTTTCGAATCGCCTATGTGGTTGGCGGTAGTTTTATGACTTAAAGAAGTCAATTTTGGGCTGGAATCGGAACATTCGTGAACGACCAACTCGTCACGTAAAAATGCATACATATTTCGAATTATAACAGTCGTGAACGTACTGCTCGTCTCGTAATTCGGTATGAATTTTTACGTGACGAGTTGCTCGTTCACGACTGTTACGATTCGAGCAGCGTTGTTGCTTTGGTAATTTTTTTTCTTTATGTCTCAAATTTTGTAATTTAATTTTTCTCTCAAATTTGGTAATTTAATTTTCAATTTGGTAACTCTTTCGATTCGGTCCTACATGTCACATAGGTGGCCCGTAATCGTTTCCTTCTATAGCAATATTAGATAATCCTGTAAGTTTCGCTTCTAGAATGGTGTGATCTCTAACAAACTGCTTGAAAGTGGCTATTGATATATCTACCGTGTTCTTTCCCGGAAGGCTTTGGGTGGTCGTACCTTTCCTTATCAGTTCGCCAGCTTTGCGATTTCCATCAATATTCCGGTGTACCCCCGGTGTACCCATATACGCATAATTCTATGTATATACCCTGTGGGGAAAATCTCTAGTTTTGAAATGGTGCGCTTCTAGTACATTTAGAACCACTACTAGTTCGCGATAAATCTCTTTTGCATGCAAACAACTGGCGAATTTAACACAGCGATGTCATAGGAATTGGAAATTGTCCCCCGCTGCATTACTTTTTCTACAGTTCAGAACCAGTCCTAAATTCGACATATGGGATCTTGTTCGCTTTGCACCCCATTTTCTATAGTTTCGAACCAGTTGTAAACGAAAAAAGTAACAAGATGTTTTTTTTTTTTTGGGTTACCATGGTAGCCATTTTTTAATTATTTGCAGAGAAATGTATTTTCAATCCGAAATCAAATTTGTTTGAATGAATGTAAATTAAATTGTTCATTTGAAAACACGTTTATATACCTTTGGCTGTAGCTGAATTTGCAGAGGCGCTGACTTTTATTGGTTATATTCCAGAAGATCCCAAAATGTTAAGATGTTAACACAAATATTAGTTTTGTATTACCAAACTATGAAAAAGCATCTGCGACGTGCAGACTGAAAGCGTATTTGAGCGAAAAACCCGCCAAGCAAACATCTATTTAAAGTAAACAAGCCCCCCGCTGCATCACTTTTTCAGTAGTTTCGAACTAACTCAAAATTCGCCAGATGAGATCTAGTTCGTTCTGCATCCCTTTTTCTATAGTTTTGAACCAGTTCTAAATTCGTAATTTTAGATATAGATTTCTAAAATTGTTTTTTAAAAGTACCACTTACCGCTGCTTTTGAACTGGTGGCGATCTAGTTACTATCGGACTGGTTCGTTTTTGCCGATTAAGATCTAGTACGGAACTACAAATTTGGTTCACCAGTTCGGAGTTTCCCTACAGGGTATGTTCTCGCTCAAAAAGCTACGACATTCAGTGGGAGACTTCACTTTGTGTATGTGTGAGTCGAAAGCTTTCAGGGGGGAGATTCCGTAACCAGTAAGCGATAATTTTCGGATCGGTATCACACTTGTCGACGCATGATATGATTGTTTTTACGTCAACAAGTGCGATAGCGTTCCGAAAATTGTCGTTAACTGGTTACAGAATCTCCCCACAGGACTGCCTTCAAGCGTTGAATTTCGGAGATATTTTCGGGCACTTATTGACATGTGTCTGTGTATGTATACTAGCCATAACTGCACAAAGGTTGGTTTTAAAGTGCTCCAAAGTTTCCAAATGCGCCAAGTCCGATGATCTAAGTGGCCGAATGACATCCCCTCTACGGGAAATTATGCGCTATTCGGAAAATTGCAAATTAGAAAAAAACTCGGTTCCAGATTTAGAAATTAAGAAAACACCCGGTTTATCTTGTTTTTCTTCGGAAATGGAGTAAAAGTGAAACTCGCCATTTATGTCACAACATCAAGAGCAAACATGAATTGGGGAAGCGGCAAACATTAATTTATTGCAATCAAGTATGATGTATGTATGTACTGTCCATCCTCATATAACTAGCATATAATTTGAAAACTACTAAATGGTTTCCCGTAAGCTGGAAAAAGCATTGAAAACTTCAAAACACTCGAAATTTTTATTGATAGGTTAAGATTATTATTAATTTAAAAAAAAAGGTTGTTGGGTAAAAAAATCAGGTTTATTCGATATTCAAAAAATCAAGATTTAAAAAAAAAATAGGGGACCCGGTTTAGAAAACCCGATTCATCAATCACCGTTGTACATTATCTTTCACTACGTCTGATAATTTCTAAGAAATTAGTTAATCATTACAAGTGCTCAGCGGTAATTGTGGTTGGATTTTTAGTGCCAGCTCTTTTTTTTTCTTATTATATTTTGAAGTTGAAATTTCTCGTACATCGAGTATCAAATTTCCAGTGTAGGTTTATTTTCAATTCATCGATAAATGATTGTCTTACTGGCCGTCTTCATCTTCTAAAAGTATACGAAACAGTTTAGATAAAGGCAGATTCAATTTTTTGGTGCCTACGGACGTGTACGCATTGACCATGTCTTTTTAAAATTTTATCCTTAATTATCTCTGAAATATTGCAGTAACTGTTTTTTGTTCAATGTTATAAGTTTAAAAGAATAAAACCAAAAAAAAGGTTTTTTTTTTTTTATTTCTACCCAATTTTCTCTTTCATTTGGTGCGCTTGATTGTATTCTACATCGCACTAATTTTTTTAAATAATTTAATTAATCACATACAAATTCCTAAAAAAAAAAAAATCCTGACGCTAGAGAGAAAACCCAAAGACGCAGCTTTACTATGTTTGGCCCATCTTTTCGTGAGGATATTGATTGCTTCGTGTGTTCAAAACTTTTTTTAATATATCACAAAACGCTATTCAAATAATTATGGCCCATTTAAAAGTTACTCAACCTTTTACTTGCAGCTTTTTTTTTAGCCCTGAAACCATACATACGGATGCGTATGTATGTAAATATAAAGGTCGGGAAATTTAAACTGTACAACAATAAAATTCTATTTCCCTGTGCTTAGTTGATATTATGGTGATTGACTTAGTTTTTCCAAACCGATTTCACCCGTTTTTGGAAATCTTTATTTTTCGAATACCGAGTAAACAGGATTGTATACACCAGAATCTAAAGAAACTAAATTTTTTTATTGAAAATAGAACGAGCACATTTTTATTAACTTTATATCTAAAAAACTACTGTAAAATTTTCTACTGCAGAAAATTTACTTAAACAAGTAATTTTTAGCAAAAAAAAAACCGACTTCAACTCTCATATAAAAAAAATATATATATATATATATCTCATGACGAACTGATAACCTCCTCCTTTTTTGGAAGTCGGTTAAAAATAAAAAGAAACCTGAGCGAAAATCGCTTACTGTTTTTTTTCCATTTGCCATTTTTCGAATAACTCGAAAACCGGTTTTGGAAAAAAGGCGAGTTTTAGAACACCCTAGTGGCCATACTTGAGTTGACTTCACAGGCTAGACCTCATGTTGCACAAACCATCAGCGGAATGTTAAATATATGTGTGAATAAGAAATTCCACTGTGCTTAAAGTGTAAAAGAAATTCCAAAGGAGCCGAAAAAATACTGATTTCCATTAAACGATGTGCGAAAACAAGCAGCTGCTATGTCTCAGTACAGCAAAAAAATATTACGAAAAAAAAACAAACAAAACGTTGAAACAAGTTTGTTGTTGTTGCAAGCACTAATCGCCAAGCACGCGGGCAGACGCAAGTAGTTTTCATTTATTGAAATTGCGGTTGATTGCTGCGGCAAAGACTATTTTGGGCAAACTATTTGAATAATTTAACATCAATTTCCTGCTATACTTTTCATTTGTTTTTTATTCTTCTTCTTCTTCATGTTTGAACAAAATTGTTGAAATGCTTACACAGCGACTAAACAGCAGCTGCAGCAGCAGCAGCAAAACTGCAAATGCGCAACTGTTTATTTTTTGTGCTGTTGTTGCACTTGTGGTATGCATATTTCACATTCTGTTGCTGCAAGTTGGCGTTGGAACTTTTAGAAATCCAGTTGGTATTTACTTTATTGCGGTTTATGGTTTCTGCACACTGCCAGCGCCGCATTTCTGTAGACTTTTTGATTTTCCAAATGTTGCCGAAAAAGTTTTTTCTTAAACCGCAACTCATGGCGTTCCTCTTTCACTTCACTTGCAAATTGCAATAAAAAGCCATTTGTAGCTAGACACTTTTGTCGCTACGCCGATTTTGCTTGCAACTTACTTCGCTTTCATGCTGTGCCACAAATTTTCCTTACTGATGCGTCGCCACAATTTGGGAGACATATGCTCGCTCGGCAGTTCTCGCGTACCAGGTACTATGTACACACATATTTATGTTCCTACATATGGATGTCCCTTTGTTGTTGCCACCGCGATTCTTCATGAATAGTTTGTTATGCGTTGTTTGTAGTGTTTTTGCGACTGTTGCATGCCACATCCGCTAACTCGCTGATTTTCTTGATTCCGTTGCTAACGCGCCTGTTAATGTCGTTGCTGCTGCTCTGGTGATTGTGGTTGCAGTTGCTGTGGGTTGTTCAAAATTGCAATTGTTGTGCCACAAGGGCTGCTGTATTGACGTGAATGCTGTGCTTGCTGCTAAGCCCGTTCAGTTAGTTGTTGATTACATTTTTGCCATGGCACGTTGCAAGCATCTATTTAACTCTTTCGGATTGACTTGATTGCATTGCAAATACTTGAATGTAAAATTAGAGCAATGCCACAAAATCGTGAGAGGGGGTGGGGTAGTGATTGAGTCTTTAGTTACATATATACGTTGGAGGTGGGTTGCCAGCGAAGTTCTAAGTGCATACATATCTATCATATACATACATACATATGTAAATATCAATAAATGCTGCTAGCGAATTTTAGTGTACAAAAGCCTTTCCTGTTCGTAAGTGGTTTTACAACAACTACATATACGTTTTCAATGTTCAATGCAACAACAATCAATGCCATCGAATGCTAAAACGATTTTAATGCGCAGCCAAGACAAATACGCAAAATTCCTCTTCTTCCGTCAATGTGAATGGCGAATGGAAATTTTTGGAGCATAAAGGATTTTATTGGTTTTCTTTATTCATATACATTTTTGTGTAGGCAAAGAGTATACACATTAGTAGAAATTCAAAAGATATTCGTTAGCACTTGTGAACTTTGAGTGTAGAGCTTGCGTAAATAAGCATTGTTGAATCTGGATTTCCTGAAAACATTGAAACTATTGATTTGATTCAGTGGTTTTTGTTGTTTTGTTTGACTTAATTTGAAATGGGTTAGTAAATATTTGTGTTTGGAATTTTGAGCGAACTTTCTTTTTGGAATGCGGACTTCATTTGCATACAGCTCCGCATAGCAAATTTTCAATATCAGTAGGGCAGGAGTTGTAATTTTTTAATCCGTAATGATCAGAACTCCAAAAAAGTAAGGGCACTGCTGTCAGTATAAAAAAAAAACCCCATATCTGAGCAATGAGTGGCACGCAATATATATCGCATAAAGCACCGGTCTAAATGAATCTAAATTTTCAGTACTATTATGTGTGATATGTAAAGCGGTAACACAATTTAATAGTTTCAGCGGCCTACATAAAGGAGTTATATCCCAAAAATTGGTATCTGAACAATCAGTGGTATGGGAGTTATAGCTTATATAGCATCGATCTTGACGATGTTCGCAGTAGACTTGTATGGTTATTTAGAAAGTAGCTCACGAAATTGCTCGGTTTTGGCCGTTCAAACTAAGGACTTTCTTTAAAGTATAACCCCTTATCTGAACAACAGTTGTATGGAGACTATAGGTTATAGTGACCCTGTTAGTATTCTGTTGATGATGAGTGCAAATAGTGCTATATTTTCCGTTCCTAGCTGCATAAGGGGAGGAGTTATAACGAAAAATCTCATATCTGAACAATCAGTTGTATGGGGGCTATATGTTATAGTGGTCCGATTTTTCCGGTTCTGACAAACGATCCATATATTATAAGAATATACTCACTTACATAATTTCGGTCGGATATCTCGAAAACACCGTGATGAGCCCACACACAAATGTCATTTAACCCTGAATAATAACCGAACGGAATCAACAATAAAATATGGAGGCGACATTGATGCTGTATTCTCTAGGTATCTTGAGAAATTATAATCTAGAGCTTAAATTTCACATTTCAGCTACCATATACCGATTATATAATTTCTTGAATATGAATAAAACGTGATATATATTATTTTGTTGTTGTATGGTATACAATATTATAAATCAAAATATAAACTTAAGATAATAACATTATATTAACTAATCAATAAAATACAAAGTTACACTTGTGGTCATCTGAATAAGTCAAGCGACTTTTTGACTAGTTTGGGCTATGTTTTTTTTTTTTTTTATTTAATGTTTATATTTTTTATAAAAGTTTAGCACTTTACCTAACCAATGCCACATAAATTCGTATTTCAAACTTCGTAAAAAAATTATGAAAATTCCACAAACTTTACCAATCGTATTCAAAATTTTTAAAACTTTTTATTTAGAATTTTTAGAAAAATGTTGGATATGCACCGGAAACTAAAAATCCAAAAAAGTTTACATAACGCATTTTTAAGTGGACTACTCATTTTATATGAAAGAAAATGCACAACAACGTCAGCAAAAAAAAAAAATATTAAAAATCAACGCGATTGTTTATCGTCTTGAAATTTGCACTTTAACCTACTAAAATTTAATTAGCTATAAAACTGCATATCCAGAATTTGTCTAAAATTGTGAATAAAAGTTTTAAAGTTTTGGCTGAAAATGTTAAAGTTTGTTGAAATTTCATAATTTTTGTACGAAGTTTGAAATGTGGATTGTTGTGGCGCTCATTAGGTAAAGTGCTAGACTTTTATAAAAAATATATATAAATCAAACTGAAAACGCTTGGGGCAACGTCGCTCGTAGTTGCACCAAGGGTTTAATTTTGAAATGAAATAATCAAAAACAAACACCACGGATTAATTCAATATATAACAAAGTGGCTTTATTAGTCAAATTGGTGAACTGTGTATTGTGATTTTTGGTATACAATATTACCTTGAGGAATACGCAGGAGTAGTGGCTGGATCGCTTTCGGTGTGGTCGAAGTGCTCGATAGAAGTGGCCGAGCTCTTTTTTAATAGAAATAAGTTTACCCGCTAAGCAGCCAACTTAACGAAAATTTATTCAACGGAAAAGGACATTCATATGTATTTACTAACGGCGTATCAGTTATTTGGTCATATACATATATACACATTTATGTGAGTGTGTGGATATGCTCGGTTGCATGAAAGTGAATTTTCACATTGGGGTGGTTCACTCATACATGTAACGTAAGTTTCACTTGTACTGTGTGACCCAGGCGCACTTACATACATACTTTTCATGGTACCACTTGTTCCTTAAATTTTGTAACTGTGCTACAGTGAAGCATACAAAAATGAATATCACTGTTTTGGACGAAAGTTTCAAGTTCTTAAGTCCAAATATGACTCAAGATATTATTGATTAAGATTCTTTTGGACAAAATAATGTTGGTCAAGTCAATATATTTGTGTGTGCTGATTTTCGCAGACTAACCAGTTCCCAATCGCTTTTATAATACACATTAGTTCTATTTTTTACGCGATAGTTTGTAATAAGTAATTCGTAGCAATTGTATTACATACTGGCAAGGTACTGGATATTATTTTTTTTTTTACTGGAGTATACATGAACAGAGATTATTTATGTGAACAAACCTGTTGTATGAAATTAAGTTATTAATTCACCGCTGACAACAAGAATAGCGTGCAAAAAGTTGCTGAGTGTAGATGAAACGAACAACACTAAAAGGGTATTTAAAAAAATCGCGTCGACGCAAGTTTCCGTGGGTTAAGCGCCGTCCCACAGCTCTAGTCCCATTATTCCATCCTCTTATTCTAATTGCGCTATAACACTTATTGTTGTTTTTTTTTTCATTCATATATTTTCCGATTATATTTTTTGCCAAAATCGATAACAACAAAATGCTTAAGTACATGAGTTTAAAAGAGCGAAAAATTAAGGAATTAACAAGCGTTTTGCGTGTATATTGTGTATTTATGTTTGTATAGAATATTTAGGATTGCCAACACTTTCTAAGCCATTTATGGTACTTTTTGAAAAAAAAAAA
>NW_016165602.1:8770-13263 GCF_001687245.7 Rhagoletis zephyria | reverse complement strand
AGTTATAATACCCTTGTGCACAAGTGCGCTCGGGTATAAAAATAAATAGATTTTTTTTGAGGTTTTTTTCAAATCAGTGCAGTTCATGTAAATCTTAATATTTTGCTGAAATTTTTCTCGGTGTTCATATTACAGAATAAATGTTATAGTCCCGACGCAAAAACAGTAGCGATTTTTTTATGGCTACTGATGCACTCTAATGTACATACATATGTACGTGAAAGAAATTTTACGGCATTCTGCTCATGATAGACATTTCATGTGTTAAATACAATGTAATACAAGCGTAACGCTTAGCTGTTGCTGAGCAGCGAACGTAAAAAAATAGTGAGCAAGGTAGACGCCACACGCTACAATCGTGGCCAGTCAGCTGTCAACAAGTGCTCAGTTCGCTTATGTGCTATGAATAGCCGGTGCTGGCAACCCATAGTTTTATACATATTCTTCATTGTGCATAGGTGCTTATGTACATACCTATATACTAAGTATAGAAACATATGTAGACATGTATGTATGGTATCCATTCTGCAGATACATCAATTTATTTATTTTTTTGACAGCCATGAAAGTTCATATGTACTATGAATAGCGTGGCGTATGCGACATTTTGCCGCAGTTTTGACGTTCAGCTCTTTCCGCTTTGTTTTCATTGTTGAGAATGCATGAGTATTATTATTCGCTTGGTCTGTATATCTGCTCAATATTTATGACCATATTTTCAATATAAGTCTATTGTATCTTCACTGGTTGTTTTCATGAAGCGTAAACGTAAATGTAATTATACGCAAGTGCTTAAACAAAAGTATGCACATTAGGGCGGGTCAAATTGTATGGGACATTTTTTTTTTTTACTATGAGCGTATAGCACCGAAGGGTTCTACGTGTAATTCTAGACAAATTTACCCAATAAACTATGGCTGTAAAATCAATTTGGAGTTTGTCAAATTGCGTAAATAGGTTTCTTAACATTTAAATTTTATATAAAACATGCTTTAGGAGGTTTTTTGGTATGAGGAATCCATTTCTGCACTCATTGTAATTTCCACCCGAGGGAACAACAGTGAAAGTTTTTCATATTTTCTTCGAATCATATTTTCGCAATTTGGCAAACTCCAAATTGATTTTAGACCCATGGTTTCTCCGGCAATATATATCCACATCACTTATTTAGAATTAAACGTACATAGAATCCTCCTATGCTATACGTACATATTAAACAAATTTGCCCGCCCTAATGCACATAGTACATTCAAACTTGTTCAGTATGTATACATATATATTCGTGCGTTGACTGCATCGAGAGTCGATAAAAAGTGCCACTTCTTGTCTGTGGACTGAGCACATATATATAAAGCTCGGAACACTTTGACGACAGCAAGCGACAAGCAGCATCTGTCAAATTTTAAATACACACGTTCTTACGGACACAATTATTTTGACGACAGCACGACATCTTGGCTGCAGGACTGCAATTGTCGACGTCGCCAAATTAAATCTATTTCTAATTTTGCCGGCGACAATGAGTAGATGTAGTGCTGCAAAATTAAATTGTCGCAAAATTAATCACATATTCTTGATTGTTCATGTTTTTCTTATTTACTTAAATAAAAATACACAATTTGTGAAATAAATATACCAAAATGTCAAACTTTAAAATCAGCTGTTTGCTATGTCGCTGAGGTCTTCAAAATGTTTAAGAAGCTGGCTTCAAGGCGACATTTGTCGACAAAATGATGTCGCTGTCGTTACGTCGTGAAGTTGCAGTCGTCAAAGTGTTCCGAGCTTAACTAGATCGCAATTAATGGGCTGTAGCTAGTGATTACTCACTGCTTACAACTCGGCCCTTACTACGCTCAAATTGGCCAAGTGCTCGCGTGTGAGAGAGAGTTGGCCCGGCTGAGGAAAAACGAATGTTGACTACGCGAAACAGCAGTGTTTGGCAGCAGCACTGTTGTTGACTTCTTGCGAGCAACCGATAGGGAACAGTAGAAATTCGACTACTCGAGAGATATCACATTCAAGCGGAACAAACTGTTCGTGTGTATTAACAATCGCATAACCTAATAAAGAAATATACGCGTATGTACGTATTTTGACGAAAGTCACGACGTTGGTAGCGTAGTTGTGAAACAGGCGTGTGATCGCGCGTAAATTTTAATTTCGCTCGACGAAACAATTTAAGACAAATTAAAAATTATAAAACAATACAGTAGTTAAGGCAGTGTGGTGCTTATAATTAAGGAAAATTAAATATCTGCGCAATTAATTGCGAAATCGTTTTTAAGATCGTTATTTAAACACTTGAAAGTACATTAAAAATTATAAGTATATACACACCTTTATCTGTTAAATCAAATACATATATTTATTTTAATAAAAAGTGCATATATCAGTGTCAGAATTAAAAAGATGATAAAGAATAATCTCAGTGTCAAGTACCTAACGACAAAAAATCTTATCTGCTGCCTTTCACGCTGGTGATCTGCTGGTTGTAGTATCAGTGCAAAAACAACCGCATATCTTGAGTGCTCAATTTCCTTATTCCTCTCAACTCTTGCCCTACTTGTGGCAAACAATGCAGAATTTACGCATTCAAATCAATAACAATAGCAACACAAACAATGTTCAAGCCACAAACAAAAGACGAACGTTGCGAAAATTGATGAATTTAACTCATAATCTTAAGCACAGTAATAATAATAGTAATAATAAAACGAACCATAATCCAAATCCCAATCAACAAATCACCGCAAATCACTCACACATGCACAATCATAATTATCGTATAGATCGTGTTGCTGAATACTCTGACGAGGACGAGGAAGGCGAATTTAGTTCTGGTGAATTCAACGATGAGGCCACCGATCTCGGCATACCCGGCTACGATCCTAAGCGTGATTATAATCCCAGCAAACACGACATGCGAAAATATCGTAAATTACAACGCTCTGAGGTGGAAGACGTTGCACTAGGCGGCAACCCAGTGGATAGTGACAGTGAATTCGAGATGAAGGATAAGAGCTCGTCACGAGCGAAGATCAGTCGGGTGAGTAATTGAATATTTACTATATGTGCACATATACCTGCATATGTACATATGTATATGCATTGTTGTATTTATTTATGTAATTAGTTGAACAAGATTGGGACAAATGTTGTTTATGCATTTATCTAACTTGAGGAATGCAAGCGAAGAATTGTTGGCGAAAAATATGTTGAGCAAAACAAATTTAGAAATCCCCAAGTTTTTATACAGTATATATCTGTAATGTATGTAGATATGTTCTACATCAGACAGATATAATAAATACTTAGCGAATGATTAAAAAAACACCTAAAAAAACAATCATTCGATTATAAATACAAGTATAGCACATAGCACAAATACATGCAAATTGCCCAGATACAAAAAAAAAAATATCTGAATATGCTAAGCAAAGCAGCTTAGTGGGGTCAATGCCAATTTTTAACACGCCAATCAAGTTGAGTGTTTTGTTTGCCACCGCTCATGCGACGTACATTATGAAAATTTTTGTTAGCTATCTTGCGCTGAAATTATGAACAAGATTTTTAAAAATAGCACAATGTTTAGAAAAGAATATTTGCTTAATTTATTTATAATAATATAACATATCGTGCAGCATTTTTATCAGGAAAATGAAATGAATTGCAGACAAACTGAGGAAGTTCCCTTGGCTATCAGGGTATTTAAGTACAAACAAAAACACATACATAGCTAAACAAGCCGAAATTTATCATTAAAATTAAACAAAAGCAGTTTTTTTTGGGCATAGTTAAATCTCTGCCAAAGGCATGTTATCAGTTCTGAATTACAAGTAGTGTATTTCTGGCGACATACTCTTCCAACTAGGTTCTCATAATGGAGTACTGTACCAGTTTTTTTTATTTCCGACATACATAGTGATTTTAAGTAGACTGAAACAGTGNGGTCAATGCCAATTTTTAACACGCCAATCAAGTTGAGTGTTTTGTTTGCCACCGCTCATGCGACGTACATTATGAAAATTTTTGTTAGCTATCTTGCGCTGAAATTATGAACAAGATTTTTAAAAATAGCACAATGTTTAGAAAAGAATATTTGCTTAATTTATTTATAATAATATAACATATCGTGCAGCATTTTTATCAGGAAAATGAAATGAATTGCAGACAAACTGAGGAAGTTCCCTTGGCTATCAGGGTATTTAAGTACAAACAAAAACACATGCATAGCTAAACAAGCCGAAATTTATCATTAAAATTAAACAAAAGCAGTTTTTTTGGGCATAGTTAAATCTCTGCCAAAGGCATGTTATCAGTTCTGAATTACAAGTAGTGTATTTCTGGCGACATACTCTTCCAACTAGGTTGTCATAATGGAGTACTGTACCAGTTTTTTTTTATTTCCGACATACATAGTGATTTTAAGTAGACTGAAACAGTTAGTTTACAGTAGTTAGTGTTATCAGCAATTACTTACTTAATCTTGGAAT
>NW_016165602.1:0-8670 GCF_001687245.7 Rhagoletis zephyria | reverse complement strand
ACCATTGTCAGACAATATCCCAGTATTGTCACTGTTGCATTCCCAAAAGTTTCACAGTTACCTATAGGCGTCTATAGATAGATCTAAAAGTTTCTGGAAAAAATCTAGAATTGTCTCACCTTTCACTTTTATGAAATAGGCCACAAGTACTTTTGGAACTACCCTCGTACATTAATCGGCTTTGAAAGCAAAACCCTTTCATGCGGCACATAAATCCATGTGTTTCTACGCGCTTTGCGGCTCTGTACTTTTTGTGCATACATATGTACATATGTACATACGACTCGTACATATGAACTGTGGTACTAAGTAGCCGCATAACCACGGCTAATAATAGCAAATCCTGCTTCAATGTCGAAAAAGTCGAAGCAAATGATGCACAAACTTACAGAAATGTGACGAATGGAAATATTAAGTATCAAAACATAACTAATACATCAACGTGACACGAAATACCCACAAACAAAATGGCAGTGAAAATTGTACAATTAATACAAACATACGCATAAAGAGCAAAGACTTTAGTGGGTGAGAGTGAACTGGTTAATTATATAAATGTTTGCGAAAATTGGCACCTAACAAAGGCTAAAATCTGTGCGTCATAAAAGATGGGTTTGAAGGCGGGGGTGAGCTCCCTGATAAACAAAACATTTTCAGGTAAAAGTGTCACCGTTTTTGAAATATTTACATTTTTTTTTCGAATTTAAAAAAAATCGTGCCTTTTCATGTATTTTCTTTAACTGCAACTACAAACCGGACAATACTTAGTAAATTTTTTATGTAAAATACTTCCAGATAGTTGCCTCTCCATACTCAAATGCAATGTAGTTAAAATATATTAAGGAACCATCATAAAGACAATGACTTAAGTTATAGTCAGTGTCAAAAATATGCATACCCTAACGGTTAACGATTTTATTTATTTATATTTTCCATACCAAATTTTTCTTAGTTGTTTTGTCAAAATATAGTTCATTCAACATTTTTTCAATTTCATACAGAACCCGGGAAATTGCAAGAAATACCAAAAAATGTGCATCGAAATTAAAAATTTTTCAAATCATTGTGAGTTTGCAGTTTTATAGCCCATTAAATTTTAGTATGATAAAGTAAGTTTCAAGTCGCTAAAAATTACCGTTGATTTTTGCTGAGGGTGTTGCGTACCTTCTTTCATTGCTCCTTCGGCTGCACGTTATTTTGCAACTGACAACGTAATGTGTCGTCGGAGGTGTTCATTTTGAGCTCTACTAGTAGATGACATTGGCCATGATGACAATTTTGGTACTAAAAACTGAAAGAAAGCATGGCTTACCTCATAAGGTGTTTACCTATTTTCCCAGTGTGATACATACATACAAGTGTTATTTGTATGGTAACCCCAGTATAGAATTGTATAAAAAAAAAATGCCTCAACATAAACGAATACCATTTTAATCCTTTATTTTGCTAACCCTTCAATTTACAGACGATTTCATTGCAACAACGCAATTTTAAGCAGAAGATAGTCGCGCTGCTCAAACGTTTCAAGGCTTCCGAAGAGTTGGAGGGTGAAGTAAGTCGCGGGACAGCAGCACTACGTGGTGAACGTGATTTGGATGCACTCTTTCAAGAACTGGAATCTCTGTCTTGCTGCGAGGGTGACGATTCTGGCCCCGACATGGACAGCTTGTCAATCGGTTCGACACCGAAACCTTCGCTGCGTCCATTCTTTACAAATTCGAGAATAATGTTGCACGATAATGGTGCTGTTGGTGGTAAGTTATTAAAAGCAGGGACAATATTGACGATATTACATATTTCATACAAATATTGTTGCTGAGGCAATATATGTACTTGATAAGTAATACTTGCATATTTGTACTACTTTAAAGAACAATATTGCTATATATACATACATACTTACGTTCGCTTTCTGGTAGAATCATTTTAGATTATGTTTAAATGTTTTATGCTTATTTATGTAAGTTGTTCATGTATGGTAGGCCTTTTTTTTTGGAAAATTCTATTTAATGTTTGTTTCAAAGTCGACGTTAAAGAAATCATGCAGCCTTTTATTTTCGAATCCAAAAGACACATAGATTTTATAGGAATACGCAACAACGTGTATAGTTATTATTATTTTATAACGCTTCACACGATTCATTGCTATAAAACCTTCGCTTTGCAAAGATCCTATAAAAGTTTAGACATCAACCTCTTGGCCTGTAATCATATCAAAACTGTAGAGGTAAATAACGCCTAGCCGCAACGTACACCTGTTAAATCAGACGGTATGTATCTAAATCCATAACAACTCTGCTCTTAACTTGAGCGTCTTAGGTCCGAAGTACCATACATCTTATTTTATCTTCACACCTAAACGTGTGGAAATTCTATTTGCAAGGGTTTATGCCATACATTTAAGCGATTTCTCAAAATCTCAGACGAAAGAGTTGTTAATGACAGTACTTTTTTTTGTGGTCTATGACTATTTTTGGCTAACGGTCAACATTATACAGAACATTTTTAAAGGTAAATGCCGAAAATTGCATATACATACGCCACCAACTTTTCTGTGCACCAAGAGCTATTGCCGAATTTGTCCGAAAGGAAATATTCAATGTCTTGGCCATTATAACCAAAAATAGAAACTATACGCACAAGCTTAAATTGAAAGCGAACAATGTTGTTTTGTTCATTTGTGACCAATTTTAGACGGCGACTATATTTCGCTTAACACAAACAAGATTCTGCCCAAAGTGACCTCAATTCGGTCAGGGTTGCTGCTGCTGCTGCTGCTGCTGTTATATTGGCGAGCAAGCATCGGACAAGGACATACCGGCAAAAGGAAGTGTGCGAAGGGATGGAGGTTGCTGCAATGCAAGACGAAGCACCAAAAGGTTTTGTTCACGCAATTCTCATATAAACAACCTTTGACAATGACTGGCAAATGGCAGCATTGAACAAGGTTTCAATCAACACACTTGAACCCAGCAAACAATTAGGTTTGATATGCATTTGAGAATGATTTGAAATCAGGGACCTTTCTCAAATATCAAACGTTTGAAAATGATTTGAAATTTGCAGCTTTCTGAATAAACAGGGGAGTTTGATATCCATTTGAAAATATGGTTAACAGGAGAGTTGAAACTTTTGATGTGCTAGTTGCGCTGTCGTCAGAGTTTCTCACATTTAGCATGCGAATGCTAAGAAGTAAATGTACGAATTCCCACTTCTCGCACAATACGAAAGTAGCTCCGTGAGAAGACCTCCGACTCGTAACATCTTTGGTCGCGAGTTCAAATCGCGGTAGAGGCAGTTGAGAGTAGGGATGGCAAAATTAATCAAATGAATAGCATTAATTGAGTAATTTTTTTTAATTCGAATTTCCTGTTATGATTAATCGATTAATTACGTGCTTACTCACAACATTTTCTTCATAACAAAATTCGTACTACATCTCGCTTCAAAGATTTACCAAAATATCTTAAATGGCTTATGAGTAAAAGAACCCTGCCATTTCTTAAAGTCACATCACTAATTTCAATAAAGGTGAATTTTCAAAAATTTTCAGACTTTGTAATAAAATGCTAAAACACTTGAACAATACTAGCAACAGGAAAAGTTATTTCATTATTTTTATATTAAAACCAAAATTATTCAAAAATTCTGATTAATCGATTAATTAATCTTGTAATTAATTGTAATTAATTTTTTGGTTTTGCAATTAATTATTTGATACAATAATCGAGTAATAATTTTTTTTTTGCCATCCCTATTGTCCCAGATCTGTGCGAAATGGAACCAGTTCAGAACTGGTCCAAAGTTCTGCAGAGGGGGCATCACCATGGTTAAACATGTATGTTAAACAAGTAACTTTTAAGCAAAAAAAAACCGACTTCAATTCTCATATAAAATGTAAGATTATCGTTAATCTCATCATTATCCAATGATCGGATTTTAACCAAATTAGAATGGGACTACCTGCGAGGTAACACCTTTTCTTTATAAAAAGAATTATAGAAATCGGTTAACTTGATCCAAAAGTTACGCGGTAACATACATAAAAAAAATATTCCGTCGAACTGATAACCTTCTCCTTTTTGTGAAGTCGGTTAACAGTTGAAGGCATAGATTTGGATAGATGAAGAACCAGTACCGTCCATTTTCGAGCTAGTTCGGCGGAAGTTCTGAACCAGTTTGATTTGCCACAGAAGTTTGGGCAGGAACGCGATTTAATGGGCAAAGCAGTTGTCAGTTTTCAACAATAAATTTGCTAACATTTATAATTTCTTTAGCGCTATGTCATGACTTTGAAAACAAATATTAACTCTAAGATGTAGGTTGATTTTTTTTTTTAACTAGATAATTTGTTAAGATCATTTATAAAGAATTTTTTCATAATTTAATTTAGTTCGTATTTTATATGTTTGTTGCATTTTGGCAATTAGATTCATTAATCTGACGGTTGCATATAGCTGGTGGCATATTTTATACATATACATACATGCATTAAGAATGTCACAGGAAAAAATACCTTTCTTATAAATATTTTCTTTGGCCTTATTCAATAATTAATAATTTATTATTGAATCACGTATTTATCCTACATTTGAAAGGCTGCCAAAATTAATTAAAATTTTGTATCAGTTCATCCAGTCCGAAAATTTTGTCAAAACAAGAAAAAAAATTTGTGCGGTACGCAAAGGTAACAAAAGGTGTAGATGTGAGTACGTTAGTACTGTAAAACGCGTTATTTTGAGATGTAAAAATGGATTGTGTGCCCAACGAAAGCCAGATGAGGGAAGAAAAGATGCATGCAAAAACCAAACACCTATATTCGAGACATGACGAAAATTGTTCGAACCTCCAAATCAACCATGCCAAGGATAAAAATAAAACTTTGAGAAAAGGAAAAACTGACAAAAAAGCATGCATAACTAGTTTCTCGCTTAATTCGATTACTTACCTAGTAATGGATAGCGGATTTTTCACAAATACCCTGCCAAGGTTTTTACATTGCATAAAAGCTGCTCTTAATACATTTGTTCCCGTTTTGATCTTTTACGGGAACGTTCTTGACATTACATTTTGTTCTCGTGCAGAACTAAACCAAAACCGGTACGCATTCTCGGGCTTTGGGTTATATACATATATAGCGAAATGCTTGAGATGGCATTTATTGTCATTTATTCGCAATCATCATAGTTGTGTTTTGTTTGGCCTTATTTAGCAAAAACTCACTAATCAAGGAGAACGATGGACTGGTATCGAGAAAACGGGGTAGCAGTTGTACCATAAGAAGCTAATCCAACACATTTAACCCGACGAAAAGCCTTAGCTTTTATTAAATTTCACCTGCGTAATCCAACCTTGTAATCAATTTTTAGTCAACTTCCCGATGAGCTAGCAACTTGAAACTTCAAATATGGCTAAGACGCCGATAACAATAAAATTTGAAAGATGAATTAAGCCGCAAGTTCGCGCAGCTGTCGAGATATTTGAAAAACCCGTATTTATGGTTCAATGAGGCTCATATTTGGAATGAATATTTACTACATAAAAAGCAATAACTCCACAAAAAATTCGCAGGAAGCGAGATATTTGCTTCATATTTAGAACCTATAACACAGAAAAAAAATATTTATGTATAACTCAAACAAATTTTGCGGTCGAGGTGCCGGGGCCGATTTTTCTTTTTTATTAACTACTAGTTAAAACTTGTCTTATTTCTTTTTACATTACTCGTTATTTAAAAAAATGAGTTCATTGCAAAATATATATGTAAGTATAAATTTTTTTCTGAGACAGTCTTTAGTACTGATGCATCGCGGTGATAATTGATATTAATATTTAACCGAATGTACCAAAGCAAAGTTATTCAACATTAGTACAAAATAATACAAATTTTAATCGAACGAAAATACTTTAGGCATACATACATACATACACTAATTATTGACTTGGTTTTGCAGCATCCTACATATGTACATACATAAGTTTAGAATTTCAGTAATTTTCAAATTCATATTAAGCATTATTATGCATCCAAATAAAATAGTTTAAAAAATACCTAAGAAATTATTAAACTAAATATACATACCAACATGTATAAACAAGGAATTTTATTTTTGATTCGTATTTGGCGTAATTAGTTATAATTATTTATACGTATTACTCAAATTATGTATTATTGTGTTTGTTTCGATTGAAAATTGCATGGCTTGAATGATTTCTTTTGCAGGCAACTTTGAACGCAGACCATCGGATAAAAGCGACCAATTGACCAATTCGTCATTCAATTATGATAATACTAGACAAAAATGCATTCATTTAACAAACAATAACAATAATTCGGCAACAACACCAGGTCTGTGTAATTCCTCTACCAAAAAACCAAACTCAAACAAAAAAAAAAAGCAAAAATCTATGCATTAATCACGCAACAACATTACACTAAACTTTATTAATAGCTGTGTTTCTTTACAATTTTTTGTACGTAATTTCAATTGCCTTCAATCAATAATAATAACACTGGTCAACAGTGGTGTTGGTGCCAAGGAGGTATAATTATTTTTTAACTTAGTACCTGACTATAAAAATAGAATTTTTTTGGCTTGGACTATGTAAAAAGAAACTCTTGTTCGCGATTTTCCTGAATGAGTTGTATTGCAGCAATCACGTTGCATCCCACATGACGATCCGTTCATATGACTTTGGTACCTATGTATCTTCCCTAGTTTATAGGGGGAGTTGGTCAAGATGAGTGGCGAGGTAGTACTCTTCTATGGGCGTAAATATTACATCCTAAGGTTTTAAACGTATCGTTTAGGATTTCGGAGTAGTTACTCGATTTACAATTTCCCAGATCAATTTTGGTGACTTCAATAAACGAAGGCCAATCAACACATTCTAAATCGTTCATTGAACTTAAGAAATCGGGATATTTTATTAATATTCTCATTTGTATTCAATAACAAAAAACAAATATTCTATTTGTGTATTTATTTTTAGCGAAAACGCCTCTAGGGTGCGCTTTAATGTAAAACAGTTTTACGCCGACTCCGAACGGCGATTGTATTTTTATAAGAAGCTGTTTTTCATGGCAGAAATACACTCGCAGGTTTGCCATTGCCTGCCGNAATATTGTTTCTATATTTTTTGCGATGTTGCTTTGACCAGGGCTTGAACCCGGGTGCTGATGAGTGAAAGCGCGCACTGCTTACCACTACACCAAATTTATTTGGGAAAATATTCTTTACACGTCCCCTATTAGCTTAAAAACTGACTAACAAACAAACTAAAAGAATAATTTTAGTTTATTCTTTCAAATCGGAAATTTCGAAAAAACTGTAGGAGGTAGTTTAAAAAAATGATAAGCTGGCTTAAAAAAATTTAATTAACATTAAAAACTGTGAATCTGGCAACATTGTCTTGAAGTTAATATTGCTGCAGACTATTTAGATAGTTCTAGATTCCTCATCAAATCATTTAATTTTTTCTGTATAAAAGGTTTTGGCTTTGTGACGCTATTCCTTCGAAATCATGTCACTGCTGCCAACATTGAAAATTTCTTTGAATGATGGGTTGCAATAGGTAGTTCTTCTGAATCTAAAAGCATAAACAGACGGTAGTGTTGATCCGGATCAACTCGGGAGTTAACTGCGGTTGATCCGAATTAAGTCCGAGTTAATCCGGATCAACGCTGCCGTCTGTTTACGCTTTAACATTAACACCCCGCAAATTAGCAGAATAACAGTCATCAAAGTTAGTATTCTGTTCCCTCCATTGGAGGGGCGCTCCGCTCCATACCTCATAGCGCCCCCTTGACCACTGACCCACTATCTCAATCGGTCACAGCACAGTTCATTGAAACAACTTCTACGCGATGAAGACATAATATTAAAATCAATTTATTCATAGAAACGTGCCGATAAGAATTGCAAATGCGCACACAAAAATTTTGATTACGGCTAACTTACAAAACTGTCGTTCTATACAATTTACATGTAGTAAAAATAAAAAATAAAAACCATTTTTAGTGTTGACAATCCACACCTAATAGCAAACCGTCAACGATATCTCGGCACCAAAAACATTTTTTTCTGTTGACCTGTGTAATGAACTTAGATACAAATTTTAAGCGCAAATACCTACATAGTGGATTCACAGAAGACGTTTTAACACAGATTATAAGGGCGTAGTTTTGTATATAAAAAGGACTTAAAAAATATAGCCCTGAGGTCGACGTTTTCGGCGGCTATTAACAGCATAACATATGTATTTATGTATATATGTAGTTTTAAAGTTGTGTGTTAATTTTTTGAGACTATGTGAATCCCTCAAAAAAGTATTTGTTAAAAAAGAAACACGGCTAATATATAATACACTAATGCCGGATTTCCACTAGGCATTAAATGACACAAGTTTTATTGACACAGTTGGGCATTAAAAATACCTACCACGCCAAATATTTCGCCATTTCAACGCCTAGTGGAAATTCGGCTGCAAAAAGTAGCAAAATTAATACGTTTTTACTTGAGTTTTGCATATTTGTTTTTTTCTTTTTTTCTTTTTAATGAAACTAATGCATTTTAATAAATGTTCTAATCATCCTAACACGCAACTGTTCACATTTTCCTTTTTTTAAATGCTAGCTCACAAGGTTGAAATTAGAGCGGATTTTATTCG
>NW_016165601.1:0-27028 GCF_001687245.7 Rhagoletis zephyria | reverse complement strand
ATTCTTAAACCGCTTATTATCACGCCACGCCGCTAAGAAAGTTTAACTTCAGAAATGCGTGTGCCATGAACTTTGCCCAAAACGATGCCGAACTAGCAAAGAAATACTCCTGAACTAGCCCCAAAATTATTCCGAAAGAGTCCCGAAATGTTCCTGTAATAGTACAGAACTAATCCCAAAATGGTCTTGAAATAGTCTTTGACTAGGCCTGAAATAGCTCTGAAATGTTCCTACCCTAGCCATGATCTAGGTTTAAAATGTGCCTGAAATAGCCCTAAACTAATTAAGTAAACTAGTTCTGGAATGTTCATATCTACACAACAAGCAATTATAGATATTCTGCTGGCTTCAATCAGAGGAAGTTTAAAAATCTTGTGAAAAGCACGGAATGTACCCAAGCCAAGAAGGATACGCCGAATTAAAGGACGCTGTATTGTGACGAATGGGCTGGAGTTTTGGTAGGCGGAAACTTTTGAAATGATTTTCCTAGTCCCAATGGTTTTTAAGGCCTAGTTACATATTTTACTCCTTTGCAAATTTACCAGGCATTTTTTTTAATCTTAGCAGTTTGTCGATTAAAAGAGGATGAGCCCTATTCAATCGTTATACAACTGACCTAAAAATACGCCATCTCAGACTAGCGAAGGCTGTCGGCCGTCGATGATACGAGTACCTATGGTAACCATATTTTATTCTCGCAACTCATTTTCTCCCTCTGTCTGGAAAGGAATTTGCCAACACACCGAACTTTTCAGGAAACCTCAATAATGCACCAACGGGAGCCTTTTTTTTGAGAATTTTGACGTACGCAAAAGCACCGATTTGCTTGGACGCTCCAAATTGTCGTAGTTCGCCAACTCATCAGCCAGTTTGCTGTCATGAGCACCACTATAGCCATGTTAAAGGAATATATAGTATGTATGTATATCAAGAAAGCGATAGAGTAGTATTGGTGACAATTGATAAAAATAACCCTGTTGGGATTACTTAAGTTTTGAGAGCTCGATTTATCTCGATAACTGTAAAGTGTATACCTCTCGATATAAATCGATAACTCTATAGATTTCAATAACTCAGTTAATATTGATAGCTCCAAATTATGGCGAATACTGCGGCAACGCGAAGCGAACAACGAGAAATAGGCAGAATGTTCGAGGAATGACGAAGAATGTTCCACAAAGAGAAACGCCAAGTTGGATGAACACTGCGAACAGCGAGAGAAATAGAATGAGCGATGAACTTCAGAACGTTCGAGAGTTGCCACGAGTACGAGCGCAGGTATATAAGAGCCACGACACAGCGGAGTTGGGGAAGGTACAAGTCAGCAAGCTACAAGAAAAGTGAGCAGAGAAGTGAGTTGCGAATAAGCAAGCTATATATAAGTTTAATTGTGTTAACAAGTTTTGTAAAGCGTTGTAATTGCTTTAACGAGTATTGTAAAGTATTTTTACGGTATTAGCGAGTATTTTGAATTGTTTGTTGTACAATTAAGTTAATTGTACTAATATTTGGTCATCGTGAGCATTTATTTAACAATCCAGCGATACGAGCTGTAGGATATTTGGGAAATCCGTCAAAGTTTCGAAGATAATCGTAACAATATTTTTGGAAAGCTAGCGACAAGATAACTCGTTACACTCTGATAACACGGTAAAACTCTATCAGCAGTGACCACTTGATAAACTTATACAACCTTAAAATTTCGTTATGTTTTAAAAACTCCTAAATTTGTAATTCGATAAATTTCAGTAAATAAATAAATATCGATTTCTCGATAAGTTGGAGGAACTCGATGCAGTGCGATAAATCGATAAATTTTGTTAACTCTTTGAAAAAAATACATCCATAACTTGATAAATTTCATTAACCTAACAAATTTTGATAATTCCATAAATTCTTATGGCTCGATGACTATTCGTAAATTTCGACATATAATTTTCGCTGTCTATAAAATTCGACAACTCAATAAAGTTGATCAATTTGAATAATTGGATATGTTGGGATAACTCAACAAACATGGATAACTCAATAAATTTCGATAAATATAAGTTTCGATGATTCGATAAATATCGGTCATTTGATAACTTTCGATAACTAAATATTTTTATGAGTGAATTTATTTCGATTGCTATCGAAAAATTTCAATAATTACTCTTTGAGTTACCCTAATTCTTATGTATTTCTCTTGGTTTTCATTTTCGTCTTTTATATTCAATTTCGCCTTCAATTTTTTTGTATTTATTTCTTCATCATCACATTTATTTATATCACAAACTTTACAAAGTTTTTAAATGACGATTTTGGCCACAATTTTTGAGTTATTTTGAAACCATAAAAACTGAATAAATCGCCAAACGAAGGCGGACAAAATTTATGTTAACTTATTTAATATATAGGTATGTAGATAATCTTTGCATTTCTGAGAGTGGAAAGCAGAAAACAAAAATTAACTTAAATTCCCTCACATTTATTGATTTATGTTGCAAATTTTTTTTTTATATGTATGTACATACGTTTTTCTGATAAAAGAGAGGTACAAACTTAACTTCAATAAAATAAAATTTAATGTTGCCGCCCACAAAGGTGTAGGGCGTGGCAATTAGCCCTCCGTTACCATATTTTATAATTCACTGTTTTTAAGAAAAATTAGAGCACATGCCAAGGGCGTCAATTGGGCAATGGTTTTAATACCAAACAAGAAAAAAATTTAAGTACTTAAAGTATTAGCACAAATCATAGAATACTTGAAATTTATATATTAAAATTCCAACTGAATTTACTGCAGCGAATTTCGGTACAACAACAGCGCAAGCAATTGTTGCTGCGGGCATTGTAATGAAAATAGGTAATAATAAATAAATAAATTCAATAAAGTTGCCGCCTTTTGGGTGCAAGCATCGGGAATAAGAAGGCCAAAAAAAAAAACAAAATGAAAACAAATTGTAAAACAAAGTAGCAACTAAATAAAAATAGAAAAATTTAACGAACTAAAAAAGTCATAAAAATTTTACAAAATTTATGACCCGCCTACGAGGCCTAACGACAGGGAGCAAAAATAACGGCCAGCGCTCGTAAGAGTGAATGTAGAGCCATAGCCATAGAGTGCACGCATCCGTATGTATGTAAATGCATATATGTATGTATGTATATGTATGTGCGCATGGGTATGTATGTAACTATGTATATATATATATTTTTATTTTATACAGACTTTGGGATAGCGCCCTGTCAATTAAAAGGCCCATATGAAATTCCGATGAACCCTCCTGCCCGGGACTGCTTTCGCATTTCAGCACAGAGGAGCCGCAGTATACAGAATGCCTCGCTTCATAACGCCATTTCTATATTCCCCCATCCACATTTGTGATAAGGGCTTCAGGGGCGTTTTGCCGACTGTGCTGCGCNTGGCCAGCGCTCGTAAGAATGAATGTAGAGCCATAGCCATAGAGTGCACGCATCCGTATGTATGTAAATGCATATATGTATGTATATGTATGTATGTGCGCATGGGTATGTATGTAACTATGTATATATATATTTTTATTTTATACAGACTTTGGGATAGCACCCTGTCAATTAAAAGGCCCCATATGAAATTCCGATGAACCCGCCTGCCCGGGACTGCTTTCGCATTTCAGCGCAGAGGAGCCGCAGTATACAGAATGCCTCGCTTCATAACGCCATTTCCATATTCCCTCGTCCACATTTGTGATAAGGGCTTCAGGGGCGTTTTGCCGACTGTGCTGCGCGGCAAAGATTTCCTGTGGAGTAAAAATCAAGAGTGAGACAAAATTAAATACAATTAAATACATAATTGATTTGTACTGATTGTAGCCGCTTTCTAACCGACGGCGTAGTTTCTTTACCCTAAGCTCCATCATTATTGCTTTAATGGCAGATTTCACTACTTCCTAGACCTTATTGTCATTTAACAAATATGAAATCAAATTTTCAGGGCTCAGTTTAGCGAGAGTCACAGTCACTAATTAAAATTTTACTTAGCCGAAAAAGACGGGATGTAGAGAATATATGCATGGCAGTTTTCGATACACTTCTACATGAACCACATGGCATTATGTCATCATGATCATACTTGCAAAGTACTGACCAAAACAATCTTGTCGCCATGCCATCTCATAATCCCACCTTTGTTCCCAATGGATGCAGTGTGACCGCGGCCTTGTGAAAAATTGTAGCACAGAAGTAACAAAACAAAAAAAAAAAAAAAAAAAATTTTTTTATAAAAAAANCAACAAATATGAAATCAAATTTTCAGGGCTCAGTTTAGCGAGAGTCAAAGTCACTAATTAAAATTTTATTTAGCGCCGAAAAAGACGGGATGTAGAGAATATATGCATGGCAGTTTTCGATACACTTCCACATGAACCACATGGCATTATGTCATTATGATCATACTTGCAAAGTAGTAGGTACTGACCAAAACAATCTTGTCTCCATGCCATCTCGTAATCCCACCTTTGTTGCCAATGGATGCAGTGTGACCGCGGCCTTGTGAAAAATTGTAGCACAGAAGTAACAAAACAAAAAAAAAATACTTTTTTATGAAAAAACATTTTCCAAAATAATTTAATATATATATGTAGAATGCAATAAAGGTACCCGTATCATTTGTACTTGGTACTAGTATTTATGTATAATAATAACAACGAAAATGTCTTCCATGTAAAGTATATTCCATTTAGCTGCATTTACTTCCACTGGAAATGATTTGGTGCACTTAAGCGAAATGTGCAACAAAGCGGAAAAACAAAAATTGTGATTTGTTTTGTTTTGAATATAAAAATTTGTTCCAATAGTGCCTTTCTTGATATTTCTTTTAAGTATTTAATGCGAATATAACTTTGTTCTGGGTCTTCATCGCCACTAATGATGTAAGATCGCACATGTTCACAAAAAGAGTGATATGTTGCAAGCAGAAATAACCTTTAAAAAAATTTAGTGCTGGTAAGCGAAGTATTTTTCGTAAAATCGAAAAAAAAACAGGTTAAACGGAAAAGGTTTGCAAAGCGGAAATGCAGCTAAAAGTGAAAATGCACCTAAGCAAAAAGGCTGCTAAACGGAATATATGGTATCATTTCAAGGGGGTATTGTTATTAAAAAAAAAAAACAGTAAAAATATCTTATATGTAATCTTATTTTTATTTAAATACTTTTTATACTTATAGGACTAAGAAGGGTTTAGTGCAGTAGGGGTATAAGTGTATATCGTCACCTGAAATGAATCCTCATAAAATGATGATGTGGGGAGTTGTAATTCGATGAAATCCATCATATAAATCAAAAAGTGAAATTTATTTTAAGCATTTGTTAGGGTGCTTACTACTTACAGACGATGTTGTGAGGTAACAGTGAGAAGAAGACTCGGTAAGAAAAAACACTTAATTGGGCATCTGTGAGATTAAAGAACATTCAATTTTGCATGAGTATTTATGTATATCACATATATCAGGTCATTTTTCGAAGATATTTTAACTTTCATGAAAAACAATCAAATTTTAACAAGGCAAAAATTACAAAAATTACTAGAATTATTTTGTAATTTTTATTAAAGCCTGTTCTCTTGCCAAAAAATCAAGCTACTAGAACGGTCAAATAAAATTGTGCAAAAATATTTTTTCACCTCCCTTTTATTACCTCGGTATGTAACTACATATGTAATATTGATGCACCTAAAAGATGCAGCGATTTCTATTCTCAAATTACATACCAGATGACAGTACCAATGGAAATTTTAATAGCGAGGTTTTAATTGTTTAAACTATAATTTTATTATGAAATAAGAGCAGCAAATAATGTTACTCATACGCCATAACGAACATAGGCGTTCGCGTACATACATACTCGTACATGGCGTACATATGTGTAGCCTGTTTATATGGTATAGTTAGAATTTTTTCATTCGCAATGAAAACTTTAAATAAAAATACTTTGGAAAAATTATCTGATCTAGCAAAACGGCCAACAGATCCGTAATCTACGACCCGAAATAAAGTTCAAGTGTCTGGGCGTTTTATTGTGTGTAATTTAGCGTCCCTTCAGTGTTATTTGTGGTGTATGCGTACTAAGATGGAAGAATTTCGAGTTTGGCATATTGATTGGAGGGAGTAATTAGTTAGAAATGGTCCAGACGGTGTTAAAATAAATTGCTTTTTAATTGAAAGTTACAAGGATCAAAATTTTGGGGGCATTGGTATAATTCAGCTATAATTTGGTGTCTTTTTAAGATATGAAAATCAAAATTTTCTGGTTTAAAACTGAAATTTGTATACTTTGGCAACATTAGAAAAATATCCACTGTAAAAATGGTTAGGTAAATAATACCTAAATCATATCTTTTTCTTTCACACAAATATTAAGAAAAGTCATAAATGAAAAATTGGGCCATTTAGACGCCACGGTCTGAACATTTTGTTTTCTTATTTGGCGCTGTAACCGGTTTCATCAGCAATTTAAATTGAAAACGATTTCTTACGATAGAAAAATATGGATTTTCAAGATTTCTTTACCATGTCTATGAAAAGTGTTTTTTCCCATATAAAATATGTATATGGAAAACTATGAGCGCTAGGGGTGGCGGCATTGAAATTCCGTGCATTTTTGGACCACCCTAATGCACATATTGTATATAATACATGTGAAGGTGAGTGTAAATTGTTTGATTGTCAATGAGGCCTCATTCGGCCATGTCGAGTACCATACATACATACGTGGTGTGTGGCACATTTGGTGGCATAGCGCCTGCCACACACACACCGTTAGTTTTATAATTCTTTTTGCGATCGCATTGTTAATGTACCACGCTTACCTGCTCAACAGCTGGTCCTGCCGACTGGTGTACTTTACTTATATGTCTCGCGCAACCACGACCGCACAGTGGTATTTCGGCGGAAAAAAATAAAATTTTTGAAAATTCTACTTTTATATTCGAATAGTTTAGCCTAACAAGGTGATATTTGAATAAGAAAAATGTATAATCACTTTGTACGAAATTGGCAGTTTTATAAAAAAAAAGATATTTTTTTTGTTTCGACGAAATCGTCAGAATACGCAACCAAAACTGATTGAGATTGTTGTCCACGTAAGCAAAGCGTTTTTCTGATAAATTTATTTAGTTATATACTTAGCACTTATTAGAAATCTACCAAATATTAAAAAAAAAATATTTAGAAGCAGACCAAAATAGCACTTTATAAATGCTAAATTTCCTTCTTACTATAAAAAAATAAATACCGGAATGTTTTCTACCGATTCCTAAAAAAAAAAATTTTGATTTGCGACCTTTATCGTAACCTCATATAGTAATAACGTAATAAGGTGTTTTTGGGGTTAGTTTGCATGTCAGGTATGTGTTGAAATAAACCGATTACACCAATTTTTCGGATGTTATAATATAATTACTAACACACAAAAATTTCGTAATGATATGTTCATGGATCCGCTTTTTTAAAACGTTTTTGAGGTTAGGTTTGTATGGGTGGTACGCTTTGAAATAAATCGATCACGCCAATTTTTGATTTTTTTTTTCTTAATTTACGTCCATAAATGTTATATACGGAAAATTGGGGTTCTACGCCGATTCCTTATAATTTTTTCCAAAAAATGTGTATATGTGTACCACTGTGCGCAACACAAAATTACATACACATATAGAGGTTTAAAACCAATTATGCAAAAATAACAGCACTAATAAAAATATAAATTTACCGAGCCCTACAAAATTTTTTTTTATCCACTTTGATCTGAAACATGATGTTTATAGATTTTGATATTTACATGAAATAAATAATAGTACAGAAAAATATTGCATAAGTTGACATTGGACAACATGAGGGTCTCTTAGGAAATTAAAAATTTGGGGATTCATCGTTTCGCTTTTGTATTTTTTATTTGTCAATCAGCTGATGCGAATAGATTATTTGGTAGCTGTAAGCAAAATACAATCAAGTGTTTCAAAGTGACAGCTAAAAATTTCTGTGAGGGCTTTCTAAAAGATTCAAAACAAATTTTTATAAAATTGAGGTACTCCGAGGTACTTATTTTGATCATCTACGGAATAACTATTTTCTAATTATTTTATAGAACTTTTTTAAATACATAACTACAATTTTAAAACTGTTACACGTAAACTAATGAAAAAATAAAAACTTTTTTGAAAAAAACTGCTTCTTTATTATAAAAATAATTTAAAAAATTTACATCCACACATACTATAATTAAGACAGGGCTACCGCGTTGGACTGATTGAGGTGCCTGTGCGTACGATAGGTATGCATTCGGCAAGTTGCGGGTACTCTAGTAACAGAATGCAAAACGTTGCTTCACTAACTATTACTGTCCCTTAGTTAGTCAAACGTTCGTACGTATTTTCATAGATATTTAGTATTATCGCAATTTGCGAGTTTTGTTCAGCTAAATCGTCACTTTTGCCTTATGTGCGCCGTTGGCTTTCTCGGTGCCGAGGATTTTTTTAAAATCTTTTTTAGAATTTCTCTGCTGCTCTTTCGCCACACTTCCGGTTGGCGCCATTTATGTTTTTTCCGTCATACATACATACATACATACATACAAACATACTTAGGTCCACATGAACACTCCCATTCTCATCGTTCTAACTACAGCTCTATATAGTACGGTGCGAACACCTTTTATTCCATTGTTTTTTTTTTTTTGGGCCCAGCTTTCGTGCGGTCACTTTATTTGTCCGTATTTACTTCAATTAAAAGAGAATTCAATTATTTTTTTTTTGGTTTGTTTTACATATTTTCAAGTGGTTGCAGTTAGTTGCTTTTATTTTATTCATTTTTTACGGTTCTCGTGTCAATTTTCAAAATTTGATGCCATCTTTTTCGTATTCGTATTTTTGTAGTTTTTTACTACCTTCCTGTGTTTATACATACATATGTATGAACGTAAAATGTTTATTGTTGTTGCTACCTATTGTTACATTATCCTTTGTTCATAGCTTACATGCAACCTTATGAAGTGGTGCTCCGGTCACCTACCAGCCACAAAATTTTCTACACTTCCACTGCGCACTCACCCTACCATGTTATGCATCCTCTCTCCGCTCTACCTCTCAGCTATTCCTTTGGTTCTATTCGCCATCCGTTGTTTGAGGGTGGTTGGTGAGGCTGTAGGGGAATTACATATATAAAATGTTATTTTGTAGTGACAACTAAGCGGAAGGTGGGAGGTGAAGGTGAATAAAAAAAAACACCAAAAACACGTAACAAATTCGTGGTTACTGGTCACTGGATTGTGGTGTAGGAAAAAATAGAGCAAAACGAAAAAAAGCAGTGAAATTGAGTGAGTATGTGTGTGTGCGCGTGTGTAGTTGTTGCACAAATTCATAACCTAGCTACAATGAGCGATATGCAATTATGTTTATTGCTGCATAATTGTTGTTATAGAATGTTGTCGTTGTTGTTGTAATCATTTCGTTTGCCACTATTGTTGCTAACGAAGGCAATGCGCTATATACATACATACATATATGCATCCTATATATATACATACCTCGTTGTTGTTTATGTAAACGCCTAGTTTGTTGTTGTTGTTGTTTGTGTAGTTCAGCTAAAAAAGCAAAGCACGACCAGGTTGTTGTTGTTATTGCCGTCGCCTAACAAACATATGTACATACATACAAATATATATTTACATACATACATATACATACAGCACCTAGCATTTTACTTCGCATTGCCACCACTGCCACCCACCAATCTCAAAGACACCAACAGCAACAACATCCAAATCCTGCCTCAACATAACGCATTTTTCGCATTTGATTTGCCTACTTTTTCCATTTTTTGTGTCCACTATTTTTTATCATGCCATTTTCATTTTTATTTATCGCCTGTTTTTTTTGTTTTTTGTTTGGTTTTGCTTTGCTCTCTGCTCGCATTTTTCTAGTTTTTTGTTTGCATTTGCTTGTTAGTTGCCTTTTTTCAGCTGTTGCTGTTATCGTTATTTTTTTTTTGTTATTACTTTTTTTGTTGTTATTACTGTTTTTTTGTTTTTTTGCTGCTCCAACGCACCAACAACGCATTGCACGCATGTGCATCGCCGTCCATGTTATCATCACCATGTTGCTGTTGCACTTACACGTTGTGTTGCTGGCTGCATGCCACACACACTCACACACGCACACGCACACGCAAACGCACCTATAAAGCAGAGCAAAACAAAACCAAACAAACGAAAAAAACTAAAAAAAAAAACAAAACAAAATAAAAAAAGAAAGCATTGAGAACAGCACTCGCAACAAAGCGAAACACACCACACATAAAAACCTGGCAAAAATTATTGGAATGCGTTTTTTCTATCTCGTTTTAAGCCTACTCTTACGCAGTCTGCGAAAACGCACCCAGCGCACGCACATGAATATAAGCACACGCACACACAGTACATTCACATATTAGACATAAATATGTATGCTTGTACTATATATTCAAATGCAGTATATAATTCATGTAGCAGGCATAGAAAAGTGGCAGCCAAAAAAAAAAAATTTGCAAAACACGCGTTGACAGAGTTGCCAAATATTTTTTTTTTTTTTTTTTTTAATTTTAGCTTTTATTTATTAGCAGGTTAAGTAAGTTGGAAGCGGCTGTAGTTGGACATACCAGCACAGTTATCGTTGTAGTACCACTCAGTATCTCTTCTCTTGCTTTTCATAAAAACGAAAATGTGGGTTTGACAAATTTTAGCAACCTCTTTGTTTTCATGCCCACTATATCGCCTATGGCCTTAAATGTTTCAGCACTTATAATCCTCAGTCTCCTCCTCGCCTTTGTGACACATTCCCAATGGTATTTCCCATACACTGAAAAAATATTTAAGTTAAGAAAATGGTTACAATTATCATGTATTGAGAGAAATATGTATATTTGCCTGACTTTTTTCTAAGTGTAAATAGGAGTCAAGCACTCAATTAAGCACTAATCGAGCAATTAAGAATTGACATTTTGTGCGGTAAATCGAGCTCAATTAGCACCTTAAACGAGATAACTTGGCTAATTGCTCTATTATCGGCCTGTTAGATCACACCTTTACTAATGAAGACGCCTTCTCGTTTTCCAAGCTCCCACACAAGTCATTAAAAGGCACTCCCGAGTCCCTCCGCATGCATCCTTAAAATTATTTGAGCTGTCAGTAGACCCATAGCCAAGGAGATTTCTCCTCTGCTTTGCTTAACGAGCTCCCTCCACCTTTTCATGTGCCCCTCCCTATGGCACCTATTTGATCGCGATTAAAAAACTGAGTGCATGCACTCTCTATGCGTAGAAAAAGTAGAACTTCTTTTGATTCATTTCTAGTTTGTGTCATACCTACGGTAAAAAAACTTCAGTATTAATCTTGAACCTAGCCTCGCCGACAGCAAATTGACTAAAAATGTTCCTTGTAATCCACGTAGAAAACCTCTTTTGAACAGTAAAAAGTTACTCCGACTTAATCAAGCTTGGCAACCCTAAAATGGCTAAAAACAAAACTAGAAAAAATCGGTATGGACGACAACAGCCCGAGCTGTCGATGCAGCTTCAAAGGAGGCAACATCAGCAAGGGGGTGACCATAACAATAACAAAAGCAACACAAGCAACAAGAACAGTTGAGCATAGCTAACCAAAACGAATGTGTAGATACAACGACGCCAACTTCGTCGTCGTAGCAACAACAGAGCGATATTGCATCTAACTGTCCGGCGGGCGTAGCAGCAGCTGCAGCAGCAACAGGGAATTGGTTTGTGCGGGTCAAAATGTAAATAGCAAAAAAAAAAAGCCAAACAAAAAATTAAAAAAGGTAAAGAGGCTGGAGCAAAAGATTTGCTAAAAAATGGAAAAAATTCTTGAAAAGGGGTAGCTGAAAAAAATGTGTAAAAATTGGAGAGTAAAAAATGGGTGGCGAAGTGAGTGTGTAAATTGAAGGCGCTCAGAACGAAAGGATAAATTTGTAACGAGAGAGAGAGAGGTGAGGAATAAGCAGAGAGGAGATGGCAGAGAAGCAGAGGGGTAAGGAGGCGAGCGGCGGCTAACAAATAAGCGGCTATGAATAGTAAAGTGGGAGTTGAAGATGAGGTTGCGGCTAAAGAAGAGTAATGAAAACGAAGGCAAATGATGAAGCGTGTGGTGTTGCAAGTAGATGAGCTGATGCTGATGCTGTGATGCTGACTGGACAGATATTAAGGAAATGATGTGACTAAAAGGATGTAAAGACAACGCATAGCTCGATGAGCGAAGAAGTGGCGATTTTCAAAGTTACTAGGCGCACTGGCAGCTATGTACATAAAAAATCATTATGGCTATGCTGATGCTAATTTTATACTCATTTAAGAACCACAAGTATGCATACATACCATAATGATTGTGTGCTGGAAATAATGAAAATTTAAAAAATGAGTCAAAAACGAGAGCAGCGCTGACTCGGCGTATTGCGGATGCAAGGGCAAAAGCGTTGTGGTAGCTGTTTAAAAATGTGACGGCTGGTACACAAAAATATATGTAAATATCTGCAACAGTAAGCAATTATAATGAAGCAGCAAATTATAAACATCTATCTTATTCAGATTCCATTATAATCAATCGTCATCATCATCATCATCATCATCATCAACACCTTCTCCACACTGCTATCCACCTCAGCAGCGCTATTAGCTGCGCGCCAACAACAACACAAATAATATCTATACAAAAAAGCATCAAAGCACCCTTAATAAAATTCCACAACAACATTAACAGCAACAATAGCAACGAGCACCATCATTACCAGCAGCATTATTACCAGCCAAGCAGCTACGCATCATGTGTATGACGTCGACCGGCTTCCTCCTCCGCCCGCAGCAAGTAGGGTTACGAAAAAGCACGTGAAACAGTCCAGTTCAATTCACTGCACTCCACTTCACTACCTACACACCAGCTCCGTCCAGCTCAAAGCAAAACAAGCAGTTAGTGAATGCCTAAAAAGCGAGCGACACGCTACACACATTCAAATCGTACTGGTGAAAATGCAAAACACAAAACAAACAACAAAAAGAAAATGCAAAGAAAATCCCTATTTTTATTGTTGTTTTTGCTTTTCTTTACTATTTTTTATTATTCAAAAGCACGCGCGCGCATATTTAAACATACATACATACATACATACATTTGTACAAAAAAAAAAGGTTGGTATGCCCATTAATATGTACTAGGAATGGTAATCCCGGGACCGCGGCCTTTTTTAAGGTTCCGAAAATCTGGGACTCTTGGCAAATAATCCCGGTATTATCGGGATTTGTAATTTGCGCTTATGGCACTAATAGAAACTCTTTTTCTTGACCAGTATTGGCTAAATTTCTTAATTTTTTTATTTAATAATTAAAATTTTTTTATGAAAAGTAAATTTTTTCATACAAAGATCAATATTTTAGCAAAACCAGGGACCAAATATAGTGAAATTGCGTTTTTAGTTGTTTACTCTGACGTAAGTAACTCAAAAATGATTTAAAAAATTCAGTGAAAGGTGCTTAGAGAAGAACTATGGCTACAAATTAAGGAGGAAATTCTGTAGAATTTAAACAGATTCAATTTTTTGGTGCATAAGGACTGGTAAGTATTGTAAGTGTTCATTTAAAATTTTATCCTTGAAATTTGCAATATTTGTTTTTGAAAAAATTATATGTTAAGGACTTATATAAACTCGACAGCTTGCTCGAATTTCGTCCTTCTAACTTTATGAGCTTAAAAAAATATCCACTCGTCCTTGTGCATGCGAAAAAAATATAATTTTTTTTTAAATTATATAGAAATTTCCTATTTCATTTGATACCCATATAAATATTTATTTCACATTGCAATGAATTTTTTTTATAATTTTTGAAATTAATCATATCTTTGAAATTAAAAAGTCCACAAAGATAAATAAATGGGGTCAGAGAAAAAAATAAAAACGCCACTTTAAATAAAAAAAAAATAGGTTTTAAACCCTTTTATTTCTTATTTATTTTATGGTAGGAGAGATAGAAGCATTTTTTTTTTCGATTTAATTCTCGGGATCCCGATAGTGTTATAACGACATCCCGATAACCCCGGGATCGTAGAAAGCGAACAAATTAACATCCCTAATATGCACATATGTATGTGTGTATGTAGGAAGGGCCAGCGGGTCGTGTCTGGCTTTGGCCGTTTTGAAGAGTGTGCAATTGCAGCGTCCAACGTAGAGCCATGCCAACGAATAAAGCGACGCGTGCCACTGTGGGCCAAGGGCAGCAAAGGCGTTGGGAAAATTGGTGATCCTCGTGATCAAAAACTAAACATGTATATTAGGGTGGTCCTCCAAATATCAAAGTCTAAATTTGCAGAACTTTTGCGACTAAAATAAATAAATTTTATCCAACCCCCATAGCAGCCCCTAATTTTTAATGTTGATTACGTTTCTGCCAAAAAATGTTGCTCTTGCACAGTGCAAAATGTATTTGGTGTTACACTTAGCCCTCTGAAAAAGCAAGGCAAAACCTTCTTGTTCTTGTCTAGCTCACGCATTTCTTAACATTATCGTTTTAAGCAACCATCTGATTTTCAGGGCACCCATCTCCAATGACAAAGCTTCAAAGCGCAGAAAATGTGCCTTTTTTGCCTTACAAGAGTGTGATATTTTAAGAAACGAACACACGATTTTCTCACCGTTTACCCTTATTTTAGAATCGGACGCGGGAAGAGAAAGGGGCAATCAAAATGCAAATTTTTTTTTTTTTTTAAATAAAATCAATATAAATTTTAAACTTTTAGTGGATATTCTTATTTTTACATAGAATGTTGATATTTTAAGGATCGCCGTAATGTATATGCGCAACTTCCTCAAGTGACCCAACTTTTGAAATCGATGTCTTCCGATGGGGATGAAATTTCTTCAATTTTTTGATTTAGTTTTTTTAATCATTTTTTTTACCTTTTTTCATAAAGGGCTGATCTTGGCTTAAACAAGCTTGTTGATGTCGCAGTGACCTGGCACACAGCACAGAGTTACCATGTTTCTCGAAGACAAGATTCCAAAAATGCCAAAACACTTCTTAAAGAGATGGTAGTTCTATTGAATAGTAGCATTCTTCCACAGACCATCCCAATCGCAATAGAAAGTTTAGTGTCAAATCTATGTAAATATATGTAAACCCTCGCAACTAAATTGTCTTCCATCCCTTACCCGTCTATACACTCGTATCTATGTACGTGCAGAAGCCCCTCTAGAGTTGCGTTTGAAATTGTGCTCATTGATCCTATTACCGAGACTAAAGCCAAACTTTGAAGCAGATTAAACGCTCGAAACAAAGCGCACATTTATTTATTAAAGCGAGTGATAATATCGATATTCTCGTAGACACATTTACATAACAATAAAGCACACAACTTCGAATAGAATAAACCCAATTGAAAAGTGTATCTGCAGCTGCTTATAGCTGCTTATCGAACTGCTTGTGGCGAGCAAATTATCGTCAAACGACCGGCTTGTTGCGGGCATCCACCAGAGAGCGAATCATCAGACATTTAGCGATGGCGTACGTACGCTTACAAGCACAAGTTTCCGTGCTGAAATGGAAGTATGCAATTTCTTTTTTTAGAGAATAGGCGCAATAACAAAATATTGGTAACTTCAATGTGTTGAGCTTACTTACATCCTTCATTCTGGCAGACTGGAATCGAATCTCCGGTTGCTGGCCACATTGTTTGCATGATCAGTGCACGATTCAATTGCCAATTTCGCATAAGTCCAGTTTTCTCCATGTAACAGTGCATGAAACACTACGAAGTTGAAGATTTTTTTTTATGACATATGTCATTAACATTTGGTTTTGATTTTACTAGTGTTTTTTTTTTCTTCTTCGTTATGATTTACTCACCATGCTTGTTTTGTCCGCCGTATTTGGTAATTCCGCAGTTTCATTGAATTGTTGGATATACTCTAAGAATGTTATTTGATAGTTAAGTATTGTGGGAATGTTTCTTATTTTTTATTATTATTTTTTTTTTGTGATACGCACCGATTGGTGTAGGGAAACTTGCATTACATGTGCGCACTGCGGCCTCGAAATCGAAACCCATTGCACTTGGATTTTCTGCCATAGTAGTTTTCGTTTCCATGGACGGCTGCACATCTAATCTATTATTCATGCTGTTCGTTTGGGCATTTGCCAAACTTGTAGCCAAAAACAACAGCACAGAGAGAGTCATGCCAAGTTGATGGTTTACCATTTTTTTAAATATTTTAAATACTCTTAACAGTTGCTCTGAATCCGAAACACTGAGCACTACAATTCGCACTAGTAGCTGCAGGCATGCGACGTCGATATTTATAAGAGTGAATCCATTAAATAATAACCCGTAGCCTTATGAATAATACAATGATATCGTATTTGACCCTAGGTACATACATACTTATTTCAATTGGGTGCGAAATTATGAATGATTTCCATCCATCAAAAAGGTAACAGTACCCTACGTTCAGCACACAAGGAAAAAGGTTTTGACAGCGTTTAATAATGAGAAGCCTATAACCATTACTATTATTATTATGCAATAAAAATACGATTACCATTACTCCTATATACCAATTCTATTGGCATTGCCACTACCAATAGCACTATCATATCCAGTACCAATACCGTTACCATGATTGGTTATGGATATGTAATACCAGGTCTTCAGGCCCATTGCACAGCGATCAAATTTGATCTATTGCGTCCCTTACCCTACATTTATTATTACCATTCCCAATAATTACTAATACCATTACTCTTACAGTTCCTGTTGACGTTAGGATTACCATTACCTTTACCAGTACCACTAATTACCAACACCAATACCACTATCATGACAATTACCATTACCGTTATCAATGCCATTACCGTTGTTATTACCCTTACCATTACCATACCATTTCAATTTGCATTACCCAAACTATTACCACTACTATCACCAGTAACATTACTATTACTATTGTCATTACCATCCCAATCGTCAATACAAATACCACCATTACTATCACCAATACCATTACTATTACTATCGTCTTTACCATTACTTTTGCAATCGTCAATACAATTACAATTACCAATACCATTACAATTTTCAATAAAATTACCATTGCCATTACCATTATCATTACCATAAGTATTACCACTACAATTATCATTATCAATGCCATTACCATTTCCAATTACCTTTACCATAACTAAATATTTTCAATTGTTATTTGCAGTTTTACTGACAGCCATAATAGACTGACAGTAGCGCCATGTAATGCAACCAACTGTACGCCAATTCTAGTAATTTGACGCAACAATCAAAATTGCAATTCACTTGATTGTTATTTATTTTATTAAAAAATAAAGGCAATTTCGCTAATTTATTGTCTAGTTTGCATTACAAGTACAACAAAATATTTGTTTGATATTAAAACTTCTGTAATTTCTCTTTCCCGTTATTATTATTATTATGAAATTACATTATAGCAAAATCATAGGTTTTAAAAAGTTAATAGCGCTACTTTGTAGTACTGGCTTTAGCAGTAACAGTACAAGAACGATTATTAATTCATTGATGCTTTTGTTTTGGTTGTTATATATTTTCCTTTGGTCTATATACATATGTATGTACATTAGGGTGGTCCAAAAATAGTAAAATTAGAATTATAATGCTCTAACCCCCTAGGATTTTTTTATATAGAAAAAAGTATACCCCTATTTTTTATTTTGAAATCAAAAAATATTTAGAGGTCACTTAAAGCGCTTAAAGTTTTCCATGTATTTATTGTATGGGAAAAATAAAATTTTTCGAAGAAATATTGAAAATCAATATTATTCGATCGGAAAACTCTGGTTCTTTTCAGAAGACTTTCAATAATAATACCCAATTGTTTATTTAACCATTTTTTAATAGTAACGATTTTTTATTGGTCACCCCATTGCAATTTTTCGGGGTTTTGTGGGTTTTTGGCGAACCTATAAATTAAAGTTGCGATGAAGAGATGGTTAAATAAACAATTGGGTATTATTATTAGGAATATCCTGGAGATAAACAGTTTTCTTGTAGAAAAATATTGATTTCAACTATTCTATACCATTACTACGAAAAGTTGTTTTTTCCCCATATACATAAAAATCATGAAAAACTTTATACGCTTTGAGCGACCTCTAAATATTTTTTTATTTGAAAATAAAAAAACAAAGGTACATTTTTTTCGGGGTAGAACAATCCTAGGGGGTGAGAGCATAAAAATTCCGACTTTACTTTTTCACATGCATTTTGGACCACCCTAATGTACATATGTATACATATTTATAATACTTGAATACATTTTTTATCAAGGCCATCAATCTGCACCTGCACCGGTCGATCGATTCCCAAAAATGAGGGGTCAAATTAAAGGTATTGGCCTGGTTATGTGCAATAAGATTTTGTTTTTTATAAAAGAGTTGCCACCCGTTAAAAAATTAAATTCAAATTACTAAACAATCAGCCATCAGATCCGCGCATTTCTTTCGATTTGAAAATATCTTATATCGATCTTACTAATTATACATTTACATATGTATTTTATACGAGAAGGCATTTTTTGTGATAGTTATTAGATTTGCACCGTTCTTTCGTATTTCAGTTACAGGGTGATCTGGAATTTAATGATATTAAAAACCGACACTCTGTTAGACCTCTCTGTACTTAGGAAACGGCTGCATGGATTAAAATGAAAGATGGATATTGCACAGCTTATAAGTCTGGCTAACATTTGGAATAGTTTCTAGGGTTTCGAATTAAAATGTTGGGCATTTTAACGCCCTGCGGGTGCACTAGTAGTATTTAATAATTCATGAGTAAATGTCAATGTCAAAACTATTTAGAATAAACTGCCCTAAATCATGATTGGTAATTGAGCTACTTGAACAAACATTTTAAATGAGCATACATAAACGGCCTTACACATACATAAATATTTAGTGTTGCCGACATGACGGGTTGCATTGTTGTGGTTTATTAATTTCGACAAACTACAACTTCAAAGGGAATTTCGACACGCCCCTAATAAACGTGCTCTTTTTTGGTAAGAAATCGCGTAGATGTTTCATAACTTTTTTGTTGACGGTGCTAGGGATTTTCTTCCATGTGTATGTTTTTTATAAGGAAGCCTAGATCTGTTAGTTGCAAAAAAAAATATTAAAAATCAACCCGAGTGCTTAGCCATTTGAAACTTGCACTTTATGATACAAAAAAATCAATGAGCTATAATACTGCATAACTAATTTGTCAATAATCCAAACAAAATCATTAAATTTTAGTGAACATTTATAATTNTTATTTGAAAATAAAAAAACAAAGGTACATTTTTTTCGGGGTAGAACAATCCTAGGGGGTGAGAGCATAAAAATTCCGACTTTACTTTTTCACATGCATTTTGGACCACCCTAATGTACATATGTATACATATTTATAATACTTGAATACATTTTTTATCAAGGCCATCAATCTGCACCTGCACCGGTCGATCGATTCCCAAAAATGAGGGGTCAAATTAAAGGTATTGGCCTGGTTAAGATTTTGTTTTTTATAAAAGAGTTGCCACCCGTTAAAAAATTAAATTCAAATTACTAAACAATCAGCCATCAGATCCGCGCATTTCTTTCGATTTGAAAATATCTTATATCGATCTTACTAATTATACATTTACATATGTATTTTATACGAGAAGGCATTTTTTGTGATAGTTATTAGATTTGCACCGTTCTTTCGTATTTCAGTTACAGGGTGATCTGGAATTTAATGATATTAAAAACCGACACTCTGTTAGACCTCTCTGTACTTAGGAAACGGCTGCATGGATTAAAATGAAAGATGGATATTGCACAGCTTATAAGTCTGGCTAACATTTGGAATAGTTTCTAGGGTTTTGAATTAAAATGTTGGGCATTTTAACGCCCTGCGGGTGCACTAGTAGTATTTAATAATTCATGAGTAAATGTCAATGTCAAAACTATTTAGAATAAACTGCCCTAAATCATGGTTGGTAATTGAGCTACATGAACAAACATTTTAAATGAGCATNCTTTTTCACATGCATTTTGGACCACCCTAATGTACATATGTATACATATTTATAATACTTGAATACATTTTTTATCAAGGCCATCAATCTGCACCTGCACCGGTCGATCGATTCCCAAAAATGAGGGGTCAAATTAAAGGTATTGGCCTGGTTATGTGCAATAAGATTTTGTTTTTTATAAAAGAGTTGCCACCCGTTAAAAAATTAAATTCAAATTACTAAACAATCAGCCATCAGATCCGCGCATTTCTTTCGATTTGAAAATATCTTATATCGATCTTACTAATTATACATTTACATATGTATTTTATACGAGAAGGCATTTTTTGTGATAGTTATTAGATTTGCACCGTTCTTTCGTATTTCAGTTACAGGGTGATCTGGAATTTAATGATATTAAAAACCGACACTCTGTTAGACCTCTCTGTACTTAGGAAACGGCTGCATGGATTAAAATGAAAGATGGATATTGCACAGCTTATAAGTCTGGCTAACATTTGGAATAGTTTCTAGGGTTTCGAATTAAAATGTTGGGCATTTTAACGCCCTGCGGGTGCACTAGTAGTATTTAATAATTCATGAGTAAATGTCAATGTCAAAACTATTTAGAATAAACTGCCCTAAATCATGATTGGTAATTGAGCTACTTGAACAAACATTTTAAATGAGCATACATAAACGGCCTTACACATACATAAATATTTAGTGTTGCCGACATGACGGGTTGCATTGTTGTGGTTTATTAATTTCGACAAACTACAACTTCAAAGGGAATTTCGACACGCCCCTAATAAACGTGCTCTTTTTTGGTAAGAAATCGCGTAGATGTTTCATAACTTTTTTGTTGACGGTGCTAGGGGATTTTCTTCCATGTGTATNACGTTATTTTGCAACTGACAACGTAATGTGTCTTCGGAGGTGTTCGTTTTGCCCTTTACTAGTAGATGACATTGGCCATGATGACAATTTTGGTACTAAAAACTGAAAGAAAACTTGGCTTACCTCGCAAGGTGCTTACCTATTCTCCCAGTGGGAAACGGCCTTACACATACATAAATATTTAGTGTTGCCGACATGACGGGTTGCATTGTTGTGGTTTATTAATTTCGACAAACTACAACTTCAAGTCAATGCTTCTTAAAGGGAATTTCGACACGCCCCTAATAAACGTGCTCTTTTTTGGTAAGAAATCGCGTAGATGTTCAATAATTTGTTTGTTGACGGTGCTAGGGATTTTCTTCCATGTGTACGTTTTTTATAAGGAAGCCTAGATCTGTTAGTTGCAAAAAAAAATATTAAAAATCAACCCGAGTGCTTAGCCATTTGAAACTTGCACTCTATGATACAAAAAAACCAATGAGCTATAATACTGCATAACTAATTTGTCCATAATCCAAACAAAAACATTAAATTTTAGTGAACATTTATAATCTTATTTTTGAATATTTTATTTTTATTTTGGGGGAACGCCACAATTGTTTTCAACTAGTTTTTATTATTATTTAGTATTTATCAACTGAAATAAAGGAATCGATTTTTTTTTAATTAAGAATAAGTTTTTTTTTAATAAAAATTCAGTAAATTCCAGTTTGAAACCACTGTGCAACCACCAGGTTCGGCCAAAAAAGAAATACAAACTCTTTTTCGAAATGACCTTGCAAAAATATTTTAGACGTAGGGGTGTATGGCGATTTTGTTTGTTTGTTTGCTTGTAAGGTGGTACCTGCAGTCTAACGGACATGGACATGAGGCTCTAGTGGTTCTTTACTGCTACAGGGAGAGCAATGGTTAAGAGATCGGCTGCCTAAGGTGGATTTAGAGACCTTAGTGTTCTTGGTGATTGCTCACAACTTCTCTCAACAGAGGCTTGGAGACTTCGGTTTCATCCGCGGTAATATGGATCACTGCGTGACATGGCTGCCTGATCCAATTTATTGTAAAATCTAAATGTCTGACCTCTGTTTCAGTTGAACTTAAATTTTTCTTAGACTAACTTCGCCACCACACTGTAGTTATATTGTAGGCAGCCTCGTGGAAGATATGTTGGCCAGGAAAGACACACACGAGCCTTAGCGCAACTGCAAGACCTTTCGTGCCTTTTCTTCTGCCCGCAAAGCCGCTACACTAAGCTTTTATGGATGTACTGACCGGACACTGCCTGATTGGTATTCTCACAAGATTAAATACCAAGTTGAATCTTCCGTGTCTCGTAACGGCTTATAGGTGATGCGGTGGAATCATCTCAACACTTTTTATTAAAGTACATACCTAACTATTGTGAGGCTTGCACTACATTTTCTAAGAAATCGTCAGAACTCAGGGGGAATGCGGAGCTCTGACGGCTGCGTAACAGTGTGCTTTCATCGTTTATTGGATATTTTAATGGCAGTTTTTGAANTGATGCGGTGGAATCATCTCAACACTTTTTATTAAAGTACATACCTAACTATTGTGGAGCTTGCACTACATTTTCTAAGAAATCGTCAGAACTCAGGGGGAATGCGGAGCTTTGACGGCTGCGTAACAGTGTGCTTTCATCGTTTATTGGATTTTTTAATGGCAGTTTTTGAGGAGAATGCGATCACTGACTTCTCCTTATTGTAAAAAGAATCGCAGTCGATTTATTATTGCAGTATTCCAAGCTTTTCCATGAAGGAACTGAGAATGGTCGTATAGTAGTCATTACCCGATATCCCAATCACAACATTTCACAATCACATATAGCTAAGCTTCATCACCTCGCCAGAATAGGCGAGGTGGGGAATGCTACAATGTCCCTAGAAGCACCGTGTGGTCGATGCCGTCAAACGACAAGTTAAGCGCCGCCCAAGAGATTTCTTGCAACAACTTGCATTTCGTGGAAACCATAAGTACTTCCCCGATATTTTTCGGATTTTGCCATTGCCTGCCGAGGGGACACCGCTTTTAGAAAAAAACTTGTTTCTATTTATTTTTTTTTTTTGTGTTGGTCGAAAACTGGGCTCGAACCCAAGCCCTGCGGAATGGTAGTGCGCATTACTAGCTATCTATCCATTTGTTCCATACTGACCGCAATATCAGCCATTCAAACATCTACGACTGGATATAAAAATCCCGAATTATTGATGTTATCCGGCATCTTCAATAAAGACTACTTTCAGACCTAATCATTCCTTATCAGGCTGCCGTAGAAAGATATGCCCTGCTGAAGTCCTAAACGCTGCCGTTGATCATCATGCTAGCTCTGTGTCTGGGTGTGGGTNTTCAAACATCTACGACTGGATATAAAAATCCCGAATTATTGATGTTATCCGGCATCTTCAATAAAGACTACTTTCAGACCTAATCATTCCTTATCAGGCTGCCGTAGAAAGATATGCCCTATGGATATGGGACGTATTACATTCAAGAGACCATTCCAACTGAGGCTCCAATTGGAAAAAGGTTGGGTGGGGTACTTTACACTTCTTATTGAACAAATTGATTTATATCCTACTAGTACTTAGTGTACGTCGACTGACTGCAGCCTGTACATTGCCTAAATAAAACGAAAGTAATAAAAAGCTCCACAAATTTTCCGAGTGGAGGTTCGTCATAGGCTGGCGATGGATGGCCGCCATCAGAATACGCTTTTTGAATGTTGCTCTGATCACAAAACGAATTTGGGTTTATTCAGTGACAGTAGGTATTTACATACATATAACCACTCCAACACGTCGGTCGCTAAATTAGCTTCTTTATTTCGTCAAAAATTTTTGAACTTGAATTCCTTATAGTAGACCTTTTTTTTACTTCCTCTCAACGCAAAATGTCCCACTGTGCATGCGTGTGCGGTCAGTCAGTCCGTGCTTTGTCGGCCACTCAGTCGGCAATCGGCAATTCGGTACTTCTAATGGGAAGGCGGTGTAGACTATCGCAATGGATTGACTGCTGGCTGCATATCGCCATCATCACGCCCCTCAAAACATCACAAGCCCTATCGCAGTGAGCTGTGGGATGAGGCGCATAGAGCAGTCAGTGCTCGTTCAAATTTTTTTATGTTTGTATTTGTGTGGAAAACGCCGATAGACAGTTGAACGCATCCTCCTCGCCTGCGACGAGGTGAGCTGTGTTGTGTTGTGAATGGATGGCGCTGGAACAGATGAATGGTTAACGGGTGACAAATAGAAGAGACACCGGTGGAAGGGAAGCGCAGTAAGAGAAGAGAAAGTGGAGAAAAAAATGCGCGAGTCCCCAGCAAAAAAAAAAAAACAAAAAGATTAGAATGCAAACGATTTTTTCGCTTGTACTCGTAATTGTGGGCGACTTTTTTCTATTTTTTTTTTTTGAGTTTTGGGCTTTGCCATTGCCATTGCCTGTACCTATGCGATGCTGCAACTGCCTTGCTGACTATTTTTTCACAGCCAGAATGCTGGATTTTTTCTTAGTTTTCTTTTCTTTGGGATAGAAGCAGCAGAAGTTGCGGTGCAACAGCCAAGCGCGCCACTGTTGCGCTTTGTTGTTGTTGTTGTTGATTTTTTATTTTTTATTTATTTTTTTGGTTTTGTGCTTTGCATTGTATGAATGTGTAGTTGTATGGAAAGAAATAGAGTTCACTGTGGAGCAGAGTGGAGCAGAGTGGGAGTGTGGCAGTGGTTGGCATTGCTAGACAACAGGCGATTTGGCTTTGACATGATGCCGGCCTAAATTTTTTTTTTTTTATGTTGCCGCACAACAGGGTTGCTTTTGCTTTCTATACGTTCCTAAGTATGAGCGTGCATCTGTGTGTGTGTGTGTGTGTGTGTCGTGCTGCAAATGTGGGTGGTAAGATGGCTAGCTGCGTGAATGCGGGCAAAGTGGCATCTGTCTGCGTTGAGCATAGCTGGGTGAGTGCGGCAAGCTGAGGCGGTAGACATTTTTTTAAAAAATGGCTTTGAATTTTTTCTTCGTCAAGGCGGCGGAGAAAAAAAAATGGGACGAAAACCTGCGAAGCAGTTTAGTGGGTGGCTGGTATGGCTGGCTGGAGGGAGCATCGCCGCTGGCTAGGAATTTGTGTGTTGCGAAGATGACAGGCAGCGATTGCTGGAAGGAGTAGAGAATGTAGAAAAACAGCATAGAACAGCAACAGATTTCTAGCCAAGCAGCGCTTCAATGAAGATAACAACATTGCAGCAGATGGTGATGATGACGTTGACGAAGGATGCTTTGTTAATGAAGGACACAACGATGGCGCTTGGGGGTGAGAAAAAACTTGAAAAATTTTGTGTGCTCGAAAAGAGTTTTTTCTTCATTTAAATGCGCGTCGTAGTGCTGCTAAGAAGAGAGACAGTCGTCAGCACGGCACGTCAGCATAGCGACAATAACAACAACACCAGTTATGCTGCCAGTTCTTTGTAGTAAGTTCTGCAAAAAAAAAAATATATAAAAAAAAAATGCTTGAACTTATGAGGAGGCGCGCAAAAAAAGACGATTGTGAAGTATTATATTTGCATAATTTTTTTGACGTTTGAATTTTTGAAAAATATTTGCCTGAAAGTGTTTGCATATTTTCGTGCAAAATTTATTGTGCAATCTGGTTGTTGTGAACGCACTTTTTAACTCCTTTCGTACGTTTTTTTTTAATGGAAACTCGCAGCGTCTTGTGTCGTTCTCCTTTTCCTTTGACATTTTATTTTGCTTTCCTTGGCAGCGCATTTTGTGAATTTTAATTTTTTTGTAGTGATTATTTGTTGCTGCTTTTTGCAGTTTTCTACTTTTTTGCCGTTTCTCGCTTCGCTTACTTATCTGCTGAATTGAGAAAACTATGCAAAAGTGTATTCAAGGTAAACGGCGAAACAACTACTTTGACACTTATGTGATAGGAGCTTAGATTTTTATACTCCGCTGTACGCTGACATGGGCGGATATTTATGATTTCTTTCATCACAAATCAGGTATTACAAATGTACGAAAATTTCACCACAGAGTTATGCGACTTACGGAAGGTTCAGAGACCCTGGAGAACTCCTGTAAAAACAACAACGGCAACCTAGTGATCGATGTCCAGAACATACCTGAATTATGTAGGGAACACTTTTTCACCTGCCTGCCAGCCGAGCTACTCAAGTCCGACGGCGAGAAAACCCAGTCCCGCGGAACCGTGAAATAAGTGGCATGAATCATCGCTTCTTTACCCCAAGGTGCCTAACCTTTCCCCACAAAAATCTCGGCAACCATATTTAGCACTTGAACAAAAAAGATCTGGCTGCAGAAATGTCAACAACCAGAACGCTATACTACTTTTACTTTTTACAGTCAGCTCTTTCTAGCGGTTTTTGTCAAGACACTAGACAACGAATGGGTGTTATAACTGGTGTCGGAGCGAGAAATGCTTGGCCTTAGCCAACTCTGTCCCAATGGTCAGATATCTCATAACCAGATACTCCCGAGTGACCTTGCACCCTGAGCAAAGCAAACTCGTTATGTTTACCAACATAGTTTAGTCGAGACTTGCATTGCTGGACTAGTTTGGAAGTTATTTGTGGGCTGGACAAAGCCCGCTTCGCCTCCACTTATTTACCATCACGTAGGCCATGGCCTTGAGGATTTCAAATACCTCAGCATGGAAGACTGATTCAGTGAATCTAATCCCTATTATCTTAGATAAGGGTCCCAGATCGTGACCCAGAGTCAGTTTTGTAGTCGTCACGAATGCAATGTTGGAATTAAAGCAGCACGCGGTCTCAGGGTACTCAAAAATATAGAATCTCTGCATACATAGTTTTTCAAACGGTTTATGGTTGGTTGCTAACAATGAGAGCACCAGAACGGGCACTTGTAAGAAGCAGAACCTAGTATAGGCACATCATAAGCAACTTTATAATATAAAGGATTCGATTGGGATTACTAATGACCACCAATGTACCCTACCGGTAAGCTGGGAAATCTACCAACAAAATAGAGTCTTATCGGCCGATAACTCTCATTTGCCTGGTATCGAAGACA
>NW_016165600.1:20663-27030 GCF_001687245.7 Rhagoletis zephyria | reverse complement strand
CAAAGGGTATGCAAGAAAGTTAAGCCGTGAAGAAGCCAGAGAGCCACACCAAAATGCTTGGTACTTACCTCACTTTGCCGTATTCAACCACCATAAGCCCGAAAAGACGCGAATCGTCTTTGATGCCACAGCCGCAGTAAACAACGTGTCGCTCAACTCGCAGCTATTGAAGGGTCCGGAGCAGGCACAGCCGTTGAAACGGATTTTGCTACAGTTTCGCCAGGGACGTGTCGGAGTGTCCGCAGACATACGCGAAATGTTTTCGCGAATCAAGATACGCGCAACTGATCAGCACGCTCAGCGGTACTTGAGGCGTGATGGTGATGCGAGCAAGCCTGTGGCAGAGTATGTGATGACGTCGTTAATTTTCGGTGCTGTTTGCTCACCCTGCATCGCCGAATATATAAAAAACAAAAACGCCGAGGAGTATCGAGCACAGTTTCCAGACGCCGCAACGACTATAATTAACAAGCATTATGTCGATGATTTAGTTGCAAGCTTCGACACGCCTGAACAAGCCATCAGTATCTGCAGTGACATTGTCAGCATCAATTCACAAGCAGGGTTCGAGTTGCGGAACTTCGTCTCCAACTGCGAAGAAGTAGAAGATCGTTTGAATCATTCGTCGTTATCCGTGAGAGAAGTGGTTAGCCTGGAACACAACGGGTCAGTGGACAAAGTGATTGGCCTCTACTGGAATACAAATTCCACACGAAGTTCTACCGTTTGCCGAAAGATGTCCTGCACGGAACTTGAGCTCCGACAAAACGAGAGTTGTTACGAATCGTGATGTCGGTGTTCGATCCATTTGGTATGTTAGCAGCATTTTTAATTACTACTAAAATTCTCATTCAAGAAGCGTGGAAGTGCGAGATTGGCTGGGATGAAGTTCTGCCTCAAGAACTAAACAAGATATGGTGGCACTGGTGGCAAGAGTTTCCTAACGTGAAGCAGTTGAAAATACCCCGCTGTTATTCGCCGCAAATCTTACATGGTGGCAAGGTAGAAATCCACACTTTCGTCGACGCCAGTCAAGTCGCATTTGCTGCGGTAGTATACGTTCGAGTACTTCATATTAATGGAGTTGACGTTCGCTTCATTATGGGCAAAACACGCACAGCACCAGCGGAACTGATGTCGATCCCGAGACTCGAGTTACAGGCCGCAGTATTGGGCACCCGCTTGTACAAGCTCATCGAGGACAGCCACGAGGTCAACATAGGGCGAGCAGTTTTTTGGACCGACTCCCAGACGGTTCTGCAATGGGTGCATTCGTCCGAAAGAAAGTATAAGGCATTCGTCGGCCATCGTATAGCCGAGATTCACAACGGCACAACGGCACAACGGCAAAAGAGCAGTGGCGATGGGTGTCAACTTGTCAAAATGCAGCAGACGTAGCAACACGCCCCTTGTGTCCACCCAAGTTCGACAGTAGCAGCGAGCAACAATACTATTTCGAAAACAGAGCAACAGTACAACACCAATGTCGCCAAGCCTCACAGCGAGACTGCTTTTCGAGCGAGATCGCTGGTTTGTCAGTCGGCGGTAAAATCGCCAAAAGAAGTTCGCTGTATAAGCTTTCGCCGTATCTCGACCAAAGTGGCCTATTAAGATTGAGCGGACGCATCGACGAGGCAACATACCTACCAATGCAAGCACGACGACCGATATTAATGCCTGCCAAACATATCGTGTCAACCCTGATTGTACAACATTTTCACAAAATAAATCATCACCAGAATTCCGCAATCACCATTAATGCCATCCGACAACAGTTTTGGATACCGAATTTGAAACCGCTCCTCAAGGCAGTTCAGCAAAGGTGTCAACAGTGTATGATCGACAAAGCAAAGCCAAACCAACCTATGATGGGTCAGCTGCCGGTCAACCGCATAACTCCTATTAACGTCACCATCGGTATGCGCAAGGAGAAAAGGTGGGGCGTTATATTCACCTGCCTGACAGTTCGAGCTGCACACATAGAGCTAGCTACCGACTTGAGTACCGATGCGTTCATTTTATGCCTGCGGAATTTTGTAAACCGACGTGGAACGCCGTCCAGAATAAGGAGCGATAATGGGACAAATTTTATTGGCGCACAAAGGGAGTTGAGGGCAGCTGAGCAGTTGTTAGTCACTGACCGCATTCAAGCCGAGGCTGGCAGACACAACATCGAGTGGATATTTAACTGTCCGCTGAACCCCAGTTCGGGAGGCTGCTGGGAGCGCTTGATAAGGATTATAAAGTCGCTGTTAAGCAAGACGTTGCGTGAGGTAGCCCCAAGACCCGACACTCTGCACAGCGTGTTAATAGAAGCGGAAAATATCATCAACTCCCGACCGCTAACTGACCTGCCTATAAGCCATGAAGAAGATGAGCCGTTAACACCCAATCACTTCTTATTGGGATGCGTTAATTCAACGCAGACGCCGCACCCAGTTGACGAGAAGATTTGCCTAAGGAAGCAGTGGAGAATCGCGCAAAACATCAAGGACCGGTTGTGGAAGCGATGGACAGCCGAGTACCTGCCTAAGCTATTGTGCCGTACTAAGTGGCAGGACAAAGCAATACCGCTTCAAGCGAACGACCTGGTGATATTGTGCGACTCAACGCTGCCCCGTAGTCAATGGGTACGCGGCCGCATAACTCAAGTTTTTCCCACCAAAGACGGACAAGTACGTATCGTGGAGGTGCGAACGAAGAGCGGACTACCACGCAGACCAGTTTCGCGTTTAGCAAAGTTAGAAGTTGGTGGTGAATCCTATGAGAATTCACGGGGGGCGGGGTGTTAGCAACCCTGGTAGTTTGCTGAAAGTGGCAACACCGCGAATAAGAACTGCAACCAAAATGTATGTTTAATACGCCTTAACTGCAACCAACTTTGGTATATATTTTCGTCGGCCATGACATAAGGAGTCTAGATAGCGAACGAGCAACACAAGTGTAAAACAACAACAACAACAGCAGGCTTCAAGCTAAAACCTTCAGCATTCAACCTACGACTATTTAAGCACTTACCGACTGCCGTTCATATATATATGTGACCTGGTCTACGAAAAGGGAGCTTACGTGCGAAAACTAGTTTTCTGTGAAAAAGCTGTTAAAAGTAAGCAACTCGTTTCGTCAGTTTCTCATTATCTCGTTAATTGTTCTCCGCGCCGGACGCCCAGTAAGTGTTGTTGTTGGTGAAGTAAGTGTTGTTGTTGGTCGGAATATTATAAATATAAATAAATTATATTTTGTCGTATTTTTACTCTTCTTTCTCTACATTTTTAGTACACTTCTAAGCAAGTTAGGATTTTCTGCTTTTCACCACGTGAAAAAGCATCTCATCTTCCATCCGAATCAACCAAAAAGTGAAAATTGATTTTTTGACACCTAAGCCCCCTTTCCGTAGACCAGGTCACATATATATTTTATGTTTTAAAAGTACAAGTTACGCGCTTACGTGTCTGTAAAAGTAAGAAAAATTAATGGTGCATTTACATGGTATGAATCTGTTCATAAGCCGTATGAATTTTCCTATAAAAGAAGCACCAACTCTATGAAAAGGCACCAAAATATGTATGCAATACTTATACATATCTTCGTTTAAAGTACAAAACCGCGCATCAAGGAAATGCAGAACCTCGTATGGGAGGTTGTCTAAATTTTATAGGAGAGAGTGAAACTTGTCCTAATTAAAAACGGTTCTCTCTTTTAAACTTAATAATCTTCTATCCTTATCAGTGTTGCCAGAACTTTTTGGGCCGACCGGCTAGATTGGCAAAAAAAAGCGGCTAAAATGTTTTAGTGAAATTTCACATAGACTCTGGCAAAAAACGGCTAAAATGTTTTAGTGAAAATTCACATGATTTATTNAACCGCGCATCAAGGAAATGCAAAACCTCGTATGGGAGGTTGCCTAAATTTTATAGGAGAGAGTGAAACTTGTCCTAATTAAAAACGGTTCTCTCTTTTAAACTTAATAATCTTCTCTCCTTATGTCTAAGTCGATATTTTATTATATCGATATTTTATTATAAATGGCTAAGGGCTTGATGTCAGGAGCTTCCGATGACCAAATATCTTTTTTGGCACAAATTTCAGTTCCGAGGTTTTGCAGAACCACGATACGCGCTTTTGTACTTTAAACGACGAATATGTATATCGCTTGAACAATATGTTAGTGTTTGGCCTAGCTTCTCCTCCGATATGCGGCGTGCGTGATTTTGTCACACAAAGTAAAGGACAGTTTTACGCCGACTCCGAACGGCAATTGTATTTTAATGAGAAGTTGTTTCCATGACAGAATACACTCGGAGGTTTACTATTACCAACAGAGGGGCAACCACTATTAGAAAAACTGGGCTTGAACTCAGGCTCTGCGTAATGCTCTACAGCAGCCGCCACTACTTTTACATATATTGCTGGTATATTCAAAATACTATCCCGAACTTCGGAGTGTATATATGTAATATAAAAAAGAATGAGAGGTACTATAAGAAAATGTACCCAAAATTCTGGAGCAAATGAAAAAATGCTCATTGAAAATAGTTCACATGTATAAATTAAAAGATATAACTTAATAGGTTACAGCGCTAAACTAAAGGAAAAGTTAGAAAAACTAGCAATGCGGTGTGAAGGAAATAAAAGACCATAAAATTTTTGTTTGTTTCGTTAATTCTCTGAACATGTTAAGATATGACACCATTGTTTGCAGTAGTTTGCAAATATACACTAATTGTTCTAAAATCGCAAACATTTTCGTGGGATGTTTTTCTTTGATTTCGAATTGAAAATACATTACGATCATATTGTACCGAAATAAGTGCGGTATCCCTGCATTTTTGTAAAAGCCAGAAAGAAGCATAAACTGTATGAAAAAATGAAAGGGAGAAGTATACATGCCTTCTATAATTTTGACTTATATGTATATTTGGCAAGTCTTTGTGTAAACAACAAAAAATACACATTTTCATTTCTTTGCCAGCTTGGAAAATATAGGCTTATTTTTACTTAAATGTGATATAAAGCTCATTAAAATGTTCTGTAATGTCTTGTTTTTAAGTTTGTTATCATAGTGCTTTGTATTTTGATTGTCCACTATACGTGAGTTCCTTCTATTGAAAAAGTTCTAGTACAAAGAATTTCTTTGTTTTGAATTTGTTTGTTTATTGTTTAAAATTCATGCTTTTGACATGTATGTGAATGGCGGAGTTGCCGCTTTCCTCCTTTTCGGTGGGTTTTTATATTAAAAAGGCATCCAAATGGGAAAAATCCTCCTTGGTATCTCTGCATCTGTTAAACTTTTTATGGGAAGATGTATGAAAATTCAACTCGCTATAATTTCATATGCTTAACAGTATCACAACAGTATGTTTACAGTATCTCCCCATAACCTTTCATATGAAAAAATGTATTATATGCATCCCACCCGATATCATTGAATTCCTCGTTAGAACATGTAGTCCCTCTATTTTAGCGTATCAACAGTTCATATGGCTTCATACCATGTAAATGCACCATTATAATGCAAAACCACATATCTGAACAATCAGTTGTATGAGACCTATATGTTATAGTGAATCGATTTCGATGGTTTTTCGTTATCTAGCATAAAACACCACCCACCTATCGATAAATAAGTGTACCCGCGGAAAATAGACTTTTTTTTTGTTTTAGTTTCCTTTCAGATACTAATTTTCGAATACTCATAACTCTGGTTCTATTAGAAGCACACATTCAGTTTTGATGTTATTTGCAAGAGTGTATTAATAGTATATACTACTTCAATACCATTTAAAAAAATTATACGGTAAAAAGTTACATGGAAAAACAAGAACACTTATGATGATTTCGTTTCTACCAAAAAATGTCGCCTTTTGATTTGTGAAATTGTGTGTTCGTTTCTTAAAATGTCACACTCTTGTAAGGCGAAAAAAAGTAAATTTGAAGCTTTATCAGGAGAGATAGTTGCCTCAAATTCNATACTACTTCAATACCATTTAAAAAAATTATACGGTAAAAAGTTACATGGAAAAACAAGAACACTTATGATGATTTCGTTTCTACCAAAAAATGTCGCCTTTTGATTTGTGAAATTGTGTGTTCGTTTCTTAAAATGTCACACTCTTGTAAGGCGAAAAAAAGTAAATTTTCTTCCCTTTGAAGCTTTATCAGGAGAGATAGTTGCCTGAAATTTAGGTGGTTGTTTAAAACGACAATATTATGAATTGCGTTAGCTAGACACGGACAAAAAGCAAAAACATGCGCCTTTACAGGGTTGAGTGTAACATTTCACACTTTTTGTACCGGGGAAGGGCAAAATTTTTCACCATTAGTTAAATTTTATCAGTCCAAAATCACTACTTCATTAGTTTTTTTT
>NW_016165600.1:2422-20638 GCF_001687245.7 Rhagoletis zephyria | reverse complement strand
GACGGACAGACAGTCACCGCTTAATCGATTTCTCTTTTCATTCTGATCATTTATGTATACATTTGTCTATATCTATCTCGATTCGTTTTGCCTGTTACAAACAACCGTTATGTGAACAAAGTTATAATACCCTTGTGCACAAGTGCGCTCGGGTATAAAAATATAAGCGTCCAAACACATGCGGTAAAGAAAATGCATCGTGCAAAAGAAAAAAACAACGCCCAATAATAACTTTGACTCGCAGGTGTTTTAGCTAGTTTTGGGACTATAACGAGCGGGTATCGTTTCAGATCGGATAAAACACAAAAGTAACTCTTATTATAATATATTTTCTACTTTTCTTTTGAAAAATACCCACTACATATACCAGTTTTGACTAAATACCTACGGAACTATGCATAATATACAAAATCAAAAGTTTTAGATATTTGTCCATATATGAAGTTTATTTTTTTTTTTCAATTTTTGTGTGCATTTTGTAAGATCTTAAAATTTAGTTTTCACCGTATATTTTCGTCCACCATAATTATGACAATAGTCATCGTTGTGGTGTATTCTTTGTTAGGAATAGGGATATTAACTAAAATGTTGAGTCAAGTGAAATTAACTGGAAATATTATAGTATATAGTATAGCCCGAACTAAAGGATTGAAATGCATTTGTCCAAAGAGTAGCTATATTTTATTATTTACCACTTTCCTAATTAACTGCTCGTAAATCGTACATTTTTATCAGCATGTACGTATGTAGGCTAAACAGAATACCGGCTTTGTAGCAAATGCTACTTTACTCCGCCTTTTGTCTTCATCTCTCTGAATGTCTGCCAAATTTGGTTAAAAATGTCACTATGTACTAAAATGTGAAGTGAAGTAAGTAGAGATGAATTTCTATAAAAACGTGTGGTACGTACTGAATTTTAGTAGTGTATGCATTCGAAGGCGTTGCACCAACCACATCCAATTGCAGAGCCATTGACGATGCTGCTATTCCACACTGCGATTTGTTTCTCAGATACAAGTTCCTGCCAACGTCGAAAAGCCGCTTTGCCACTTGCCGCTGCGAACAGTGATGTCAGACAATCTCTGCTAATTTACCCACGAAAATCAGGGAAAAATCCCTCAATTATCCACATCTTAAAAATGTATCCCAAAAAATTCCCAAAGAATTCAAAAGATATATTTCAGTAGTAAAAAATTAACATTCATACCTTACCTTAATATACATATGTATACGTATATCTATATACTTATTTCTAGAAGGTATTTTTCTGTTACCAAACGATATCTCTTTTAACATTTTATCAAATATAATGAATGATATCTCATTTTAAAGGGGGAGTCCACATACCTGCGAAAAGTCACGATATTCAAATTTAGTTATTTATTAAAAAAAAACGGGTTTCAAAAAGCTGAAAGCACTGTATATGGTCAATAAACAGTCATATTTCCATAATACTCTATCAAATTGAATGATTAAAACATCATTTTGAAGGACAGCTGCATTGGTTGAGGTAAAATATAAAAGCTGTTTCTTAAATATATATCGAGTAAAATATTGCAACGAATTCATAAATGAAAGAAATTTAAATGCACTGTTAACCTGAAGTAATAATTTTGAAGAGGGTTGCCAACTATTTAAAAATTCAAACCTCTGTATATATGTATAAAACAAAGTTGCTTCCGTATTACCGAGCGTAGCTCTAGAATGCATTGTCCTATATGAGCTGTCTTTTTTGTTGTGTTTGTCTCTGCCCAAGAAAATACGAAAAAATTGTATAGGCAATTTTTTATTTCTTTAATTTCTAATAATTTCAGTAGGTTAGTTTAGGTTTGAGAATGCTGTAAATTATTGCCGGTTCCACTTACAGTTGCCGGATTTGAAAACGGAATGATGGAATTTTGATTCAAAATATAAAATCAGTGTTATCATAAGTTTAATTTTCTTCGAACCGGTTCAATTTTTCTATCTGTGTATTCACTACGGGCAGATGAAAAAATGTTGGGCTAATCTGCTTTCGAGCGAAACCATCGATAAGAAGTCTGAATTTGCGAATATGGTTCGATTGCTTCGAAAATAGTTTGAATTCTTCGACATTGTACTTTCAGTTTAAGTAAACCATTCGCCGATCAGAGTATAAAACATTGGCACACGCAACCGCAATTTACAAAGATTGGCGATTAGCACTGCACATCAAAATCCTCAACAACGCGCCCAAGTTAATGAACAGCTTTGAGTGCATACATCGCAACTTCATGCAGGATGGCCACAGGAGGCTCTTTAACAACTGAAACAAAAGCGAAATCCCGATCTGCATCGTAAAGAGAGAAGAAGTACCGTGCCGTTCGACATGCCGCACCATTGAGTATATCGAATTTCTGTGAGTTGAGATTGGTCGATGTGATGTAATTTGCTAATTTTACAATGCGTAAATCTTTTATTCGGAGACAACAAGCTTGAGTTCTGCAGGAGTTAAAGTCAAATTACAACAGTTAACTGAACCACCAGAACCCCTGAACTTATAACTTTATAGCGAATTACCAGAATAAGGACAATTCTTGATGAATGCCCACAAATGCAATGATTAGGCAGTTAAAGGTTTACATCTCAAATAATTCTATGTATACTGGATTTATGTGGACCAACTATAATCACTCATTTTGAACTTGCCACCAAGTATGCTGGAAAGATTCAACACCGAACCAGATGATAGTGAATGAAGAGAAGGAAGTTATTAAAATTTATTTCGTTGGCAACTCTGATATCGAAATTGATCACCGTTGGGCGATTAACTTTGCTATGAAACGCCAGATCATTGCAAAATTGCAAGAACTTCGCCACGGACACAACGCTTTGATTAGGTTATTTAAAATGGCAATGGAAGATATCGTCGCTCCCAACGAAGAGTAGCACATTCTCTAATTACCGTGGAAGACTAGCACGTTTCACTATTCGCGTCGAAGACTAGCACATTTCATTATTCGAGTCGAAAAGTAGCACATTTCAGATTTTCGCGTGGAAGACTAGCACATTTCACTATTCGCGTGGAAGAGTAGCACATTTCAGATTTTTGTGTGGAAGAGTAGCACATTTCACTATTTGCGTGGAAGACTAGCACATTTCAGATTTTTGCGTGGAAGAGTAGCACATTTCAGATTCTCGCGTAGAAGAGTAGCGAATTCATATAAAGTGGTACTAGCAGCTGTACAAAAACCAAACATACATGTATGTCATAATCAGGGAACAGATTTTTAGGACCTAAAAACCTATAAAAAAGGCAAAATAAAATAACGAAATAGGCTGGAAAAGGCAAAATAAAATAGCGAAAAAGGCACGAAAAGGCACTAAATATTGCTACGGTGACCATAAATATCGATTCAAAATAAAGGACAATTTTTCAAAATATGCCTACATATATTTACGTAGTATAAAAATATCAAAAGACCCTACAAGACAGCTGAGTATCATATGAGTACTCATATTATCATTATCCCTAATCACAAAAGTGCTTATCAAAGTCCTCATTTTCGTTCAGGCCATGGGAAAAAATTGAGTACTTTCCCCTCAATGTTGTCATCAGAAAGTCCTCAGTACTAATAGTCAAACTACTCATTTATGCCGTACTACAAAAACAAAAGTGTAAATGTGTGAGAATTTTTGCCTAAAGTGCTCAGCAATGTCTTGTAGGGTAGTATTTATGATTCTAAATTCTTAATACATTTTAAACTTTAAAAACGAATCACGTTTTCTTCGTCGATATTAATATTTTTTTACATGAATATTCTACAAAAGTATAGTAAAACATATTATAATTACAATACCTTACACGAATAGTGAAAATCTTTAAGAGATTATTTTATAGGCAAATTTTTAGTCGTTCAAAACGAAAACAATACCCTTTTTTGTTTTTTGTACTTTTCGCAGTTATTTGTCAAAAATCGACGTAATGAATCGACGTAAACGACGAGTTACAAAGGTATTTATGTGCCCTTTACAAAAATATATAACTTGTGCAGATTGCGCTTCATTGCATCTACATTTCTAATCCGATTTTCATTATCTTTGACTCAAAATTTGCTGTAATGATATATCTTCTTTATCGAATTTTTAAACTAATGAAAAAAATAATCAAATAAAACTGCGTATTTGATTGAAAATCTCACTTTTTTCGACTTTGACGACAAAATGCAAATGGTCGCCTGTAGCACTAATAATTTTCATTGAAGTGATATTAAAGAAAAGCTACGAAAAGTACCAAGAAACACTTTTTTTTTTTTAATTCATCCATTGTCCGATAATTTTAAAATGACGAATAAAATGCGGGACAAATGCAGGACACTTGGAAAAAAGCAGTACATTTTCAGGGTTTTCAGGTTTGAAAAACTACGCAGGACCGACCTTTGAAAAACAGTACGGTCCTGCAAAAAACAGAACGGATGGTCACCGTAGGTATTGCAAAAAAGGCAAAACAAAATATGTAGCGAAAAAGGCACTAGGTATTCCAAAAAAAGCAAAATAAGGCACTAAAAAATGCAGAAAATACGAAGAACAATCAAAAAATACATTTAGTTTAGAAATCTTTATATTACAAGTAAAAAGAGAAAAACTAGTTGCATTATATGAAAAATTTGTACTTTTAATCTTTGACTATTTTATCCTTTCGAGTTTCATAAATCTCTAACCTGTATAGTTGTAGTAACACTGAACCACAAGATGCATTTTGAAGTTTTCTGGCAGCATTTTCATTCGATTTTCGCGAAGAAAGGCCTTGAATGTACTAAATGTGCGCACGACCTAAGGTGATGCAACTGAAGGAAGCCCAATTTAAATATGGAACGTTTGAAACGTTCATATTATCAGGAATAAGGGCGTTTTCGTCGCCCTTTACAATTTTATCCACACCCCTTATTGACTCCAAGCCAACGTTAGCTGAGAAAATTTTTTTGAAGTTTTCCAATACCAATTTGGCAAGAGGTCCCTGTGCTCCTATAAGCCGCATGGGCATGTGTATATTTTTTAATCTTAAAAAAAATTGTAAATGCTATAATCACATTTTTAAAGGTAGAAAAGGCAAAAAAAAGCAAATATCTAAAAAAAGGAAAAAACAAGGCAAATATTTTAAAAAAGGCACAAAAAGGCAACATCAAATGTGTATATATGGAATCAGGGAAAGCTAAATCGTGGACAGTCTTAATCGAATATACTCTATCTCTCCCTGGTCATAAGCTATCTGTGCGAAATGTCATACAAATCTGTTCAGTCGTTTCCGCGTATTAATTTAATTAAAACTTTTTTAACAGGTGGCAACTTTTCCAAAAAATTAGCTTATTTTCCACTGTAGGTCATAAGCTATCTGCTTGCAAAATTTCATGCAAATCCGTTCAGACTTTTCCGCGTATTAATTTAATTAAACTTGTTTAGCAGATGGTAACTCTTAAAAAAAGTAGTCTATTTTTCAACCTAGCTCATAAGCTATATGTGTGAAAACTTCCATGCAAATCAGTTCACTCATTTCCGCGTATTAATTAAATTAAACATTTCTAACAGGTGGCAACTCTTAAAAAGTAGCCTACTTTCTAGCCTAGGTCATAAGCTATCTGTGTAAAAATTGCATGCAAGTCCGCTTAGTCGTTTCCGCGTATTGATTTAATGAAACTTTTTAACAGGTGGCAACTCTTAAGAAAATTAGCCTATTTTCCAATCTAGGTCATATCCGTGTGCAAATTTTAATGCAAATCCATTCAGTCGTTCCCGCAAATTAAATAAATAAAACTTTTTTAACAGGTGGCAACTCTTAAAAAAATAGCCTATTAACCATTCTGGCCCATAACCTATCTGCGTACCAAATTTCATGCAAATCCGTTCAGTCGTTTCCGCGTGATGATTTCCCAAACATTCACATTTATAATATTATTATTATATTATGTATATTATATATATATATATATATTATATATTATATATATATATTATATATTATGTATATATATTATATATTATATATATATATATTATATATTATATATATATATATTATATATTATATATATATATATTAAATATTATATATATATATATTATATTATATATATATATATTATATTATATATATATATATTATATTATATATATATATTATATAATATATATTATATTATATATATATATATTATATAATATATATTATATAATATATATTATATATTATATATTATATATATATATATATTATATATATATTAATAAGATAAGATTGCTTGACAGCGACAGAGCTGAAATGCGCAATGAGTTCGTTCATACCTACATATATGCATATGTATACATATATGCATATGTATACATATATGCATATGTATACATATATATATGTATACATACATACGAGCATTCAAAAATACATATATACATATGTAGGTACTCGTACCCGTCATGCGTCGCTTTATTTCTTTTTTCCGCTTCCCTATACTACCTATATCTTCCTTCTCACTCATGTAACGTTTTCAGTTTTAAAAATTTTACTCTCCATTTTTGCGATAGCGCCGCCTAAGAAGTTTCACTTCAAAAATTGTAACACTTCTGAGTAAATAAATTTGAAATTTGAATGAAAATTAGTTGATGTTTTTTAGATTTCTACAAAATTTTAAGTGTGGGTTTACATGGTTTTTTTAAATGAACTTTATTTTAATTGAAATTGAACATACTGAAAACAAAATTTCAATGGTTAACCATAAAACAATATGAATTGCTTAAAGCTTGAAGGGGAAAATGCCTTTAAAAAAAAGAAAAGTGGATGATCTCTAGCAAATTATCACTAAACGATATATACCGTCTGAAANCTTAAAGCTTGAAGGGGAAAATGCCTTTAAAAAAAAGAAAAGTGGATGATATCAAGCAAATTATCACTAAACGATATATACCGTCTGAATTTCATGAATTTTATAATAGAGTTATAGAAATATAAAATAAGCACTTGAATTTCCAATATAAATTATGCTTTTATGATTTAGTTTAAACCCTAAATGTGCTACTCTTCCATGGAAATAGTGAAATGTGCTACTATTCCACGCGAAAATCTGAAATGTGCTATTCTTCCACTCAAATAGTGAAATGTGCAACTTTTCCACGCACAAATCTGAAATGTGCTAGTCTTCCACGAAATATATTAAATAAGCACTTGAATTTCCAATATAAATTACGCTTTTATGATTTAGTTTAAACCCTAAATGTGCTACTCTTCCATGGAAATAGTGAAATGTGCTACTATTCCACGCGAAAATCTGAAATGTGCTATTCTTCCACTCAAATAGTGAAATGTGCAACTTTTCCACGCACAAATCTGAAATGTGCTAGTCTTCCACGAAATATATTAAATAAGCACTTGAATTTCCAATATAAATTACGCTTTTATGATTTAGTTTAAACCCTAAATGTGCTACTCTTCCATGGAAATAGTGAAATGTGCTACTATTCCACGCAAAAATCTGAAATGTGCTAGTCTTCCACGCAAATAATGAAATGTGCTGCTGTTCCCAAAAACCTGAAATGTGCTACTTTTCGACGCGAATAATGAAATGTACTAGTCTTCCGCGCTAATAGTGAAATGTGCTAGTCTTCCACGCGAATAGTGAAATGTGCTACTCTTCGTAGGGACCGACGATATGCCATCTGACAACCAAAAACCCATAACACAGGCCAACAAAAATGGGAAACAATTTTGTAGCCTAAAATGTTAAAGCTGTATTTGATAGATTTTTCGTGCTAATTATGAATCCGTAAGTAAGATTCCACCACATCCAGATTTTGAGAAAAACGTGGTCAAAGTATCAAAAAATCGCGTTTTTTGCAATATTTAATATGCTCTAGCAAAAAAACAAAAGGTGATAGAACCTTACACTTCGGCTTAAATTAAAGCTAGAACTCTATTATCCCTGAAAATTCCATTCATGCACCTTGACTTGATGGTAAGGAATAGTAGCAAATTTCATTANATTCCACCACATCCAGATTTTGAGAAAAACGTGGTCAAAGTATCAAAAAATCGCGTTTTTTGCAATATTTGATATGCTCTAGCAAAAAAACAAAAGGTGATAGAACCTTACACTTCGGCTTAAATTAAAGCTAGAACTCTACTATCCCTGAAAATTCCATTCATGCACCTTGACTTGATGGTCAGGAATAGTAGCAAATTTCATTATTTGCGTGGAAGACTAGCACATTTCAGATTTTTGCGTGGAATTTTTTCGGCCGCTGTGGTGTAGTGGTAAGCAGTGCGCGCTTCCACTCCGCAGCACCTGGGTTCAATCCCTGGTGAAAGCAACATCGCAAAAATATAGAAAAAAGATTTTTTCTTAACAGCGGTCGTCCCTCGGCAGGCAATGGCTAACCTCCGAGTGTATTTCTGCCATGAAAAACGGCTTCTCATAAAAATACAATCGCCGTTCGGAACCGGCGTAAAACTGTAGGTCCCTCCGCTTTGTGTGACAACATCAAGGCGCACGCCACAAATCGGAGGAGAAGCTCGGTCAAACCCTAACATATGTGTAAGCGCCAATCTATTATTATTATTATTAGAAGGTTCTATCACCTTTTGTTTTCTGCTAAAGCTTCTCAAATATTGCAAAAAACGCGATTTTTTGATACTTTGACCACGTCTAGAAGTCGAGCAAAAAAAGAAGTCTGATGAAGAGATGTGGTGATCTCCGAAATAGCTGCTATAACTTCTATTAGACTTTGTTGCTTTTTCAATTTTTCCTAATAAACAATCGTGGTACAAAGCTCAATAAAGATATTAAAAAAATAAAATGTTAATAAGCCATTGACAAATAAAAAGACTTTAATCGATTTCATTTGCTGCTGGTCGACCGCACAGTTCGGCTCCTCAAACACGACCCCTCGTTCTTTCTCTCGTTCTGCTTTGCGTACGTGACAGTTCTGCCTCTCCTGACTACCACTAACCGACCTCGGTTAGTCGTCAGGTGCATCCAAGTCGCTATATTCTTCGTCGTCTAATTCTGGGTTTAACTGACACCATCGCTTCATATTATCGGTAGACATGACGCCACAGTATCGTAGTCTAAGACTTTTGAGACCGCGTACGGGCCCTGGTATCTTGCGTCTAATTTGTGTGTTTCACCCGTAGCTGTCGCTACATTTGTGATCATCACCAGATCTCCTTCTTCGTATCGTTGCGGCTATTGAAGACGTGCATTATAACGACGTCGTCACTTCTCTCTCTCCGCCTCGATGTTATTCTTGGCTTTACAAAAAACTTCATTTTGTTTCTCTTTGTTGACTGAACTTTGCTCATCGTATAGTGCTTGAATCAGTCTGTTCTGGCTATATTCTCGTATATCGTAATTGAAGATGATGTCATTAGGACTTATCTTTGTTGTTGCATTAAGCTGCGAGTTAATGCTCCACTGCAGAATGAGTAACGTTGTGTCCCACTCTTTCGTGTTGTTCATCATCGTACGTTTGGCTGGTAGTATTGTTTTTTTGAGGCGTTCTGCTTGACCATTGCCTCGTGGTGTTCTTGCTGCATCCTTTACATGTCGGATACCATGAGCTTCTAAGAATGTCTCAAACTCTTTCGAAGTATACGCTGTTCCTCGGTCAGTGGTGATCTGGACTGGCTGACCAAACGTGGTCATAACCTCTCGTAACATTGAGATTACTGGCGCGGATTTTGTATTCCGCACGGCTTTCAGTATCGCGTATTTGGAAAAAGAACATATCAAGACAACGATGTCCTGATTTCCTTTCTTGCTTTTTGGGAATGGTCCCAAGTGATCCAAGTGCACGGATCTAAACGGCATCGGTATTACTTCGCCCAAATGCATCTAGGCCTCAGGTTTCCCTCCTTTTGTCTTGTACACACAGCAGTCTAAACACGCGGCTATGTAACTCTTCACGTATCGGCTCATACGATGAAACAAAAAATCTTTTTTTAGTCGCTGCAGTGTCTTCTCCACCCCGAAATGGCCTGAATTGTCGTGACATGTTTTAGTGATACGCCACCTTGCTGATCGTGGTACTACTAACCGTCGCTCCACATTAACCTTGCGATATGCCGTCCTTTGTTTAACTCGTAGTCGTGTTCAACCTGCTTTGCTGATGCTGAACAGAACATTAACATTGATACGATTTCTTGTAGCTGTTTATCTTGCATCTGCATCGCGAACACCCAATCGCTGCTACCTTCAGTCGTGACTGCTAATACGTGTTCAGCTACCGTTTGACATTCGGTAGATGGTAAACATGGTGCTCGGCTCATCCCGTCGACGTGCTGCATCTTATGACCTTGTCGGTGTATCGTCTTAAAATCGAACTCTTGGAGTTTTAACCACCATCTTGCTATGCGTGACAGTAATGGAGTTTTTGCTTTTGTAGTGACAATAACGTTACGCTAGGCGCACATTGCATTCGATAGNGACTGCTAATACGTGTTCAGCTACCGTTTGACATTCGGTAGATGGTAAACATGGTGCTCGGCTCATCCCGTCGACGTGCTGCATCTTATGACCTTGTCGGTGTATCGTCTTAAAATCGAACTCTTGGAGTTTTAACCACCATCTTGCTATGCGTGACAGTAATGGAGTTTTTGCTTTTGTAGTGACAATAGCGTTACGCTAGGCGCACATTGCATCCGATANTCAGTCTGTTCTGGCTATATTCTCGTATATCGTAATTGAAGATGATGTCATTAGGACTTATCTTTGTTGTTGCATTAAGCTGCGAGTTAATGCTCCACTGCAGAGTGAGTAACGTTGTGTCCCACTCTTTCGTGTTGTTCATCATCGTACGTTTGGCTGGTAGTATTGTTTTTTTGAGGCGTTCTGCTTGACCATTGCCTCGTGGTGTTCTTGCTGCATCCTTTACATGTCGGATACCATGAGCTTCTAAGAATGTCTCAAACTCTTTCGAAGTATACGCTGTTCCTCGGTCAGTGGTGATCTGGACCGGCTGACCAAACGTGGACATAACCTCTCGTAACATTGAGATTACTGGCGCGGATTTTGTATTCCGCACGGCTTTCAGTATCGCGTATTTGGAAAAAGAACATATCAAGACAACGATGTCCTGATTTCCTTTCTTGCTTTTTGGGAATGGTCCCAAGTGATCCAAGTGCACGGATCTAAACGGCATCGGTATTACTTCGCCCAAATGCATCTAGGCCTCAGGTTTCCCTCCTTTTGTCTTGTACACACAGCAGTCTAAACACGCGGCTATGTAACTCTTCACGTATCGGCTCATACGATGAAACAAAAAATCTTTTTTTAGTCGCTGCAGTGTCTTCTCCACCCCGAAATGGCCTGAATTGTCGTGACATGTTTTAGTGATACGCCACCTTGCTGATCGTGGTACTACTAACCGTCGCTCCACATTAACCTTGCGATATGCCGTCCTTTGTTTAACTCGTAGTCGTGTTCAACCTGCTTTGCTGATGCTGAACAGAACATTAACATTGATACGATTTCTTGTAGCTGTTTATCTTGCATCTGCATCGCGAACACCCAATCGCTGCTACCTTCAGTCGTGACTGCTAATACGTGTTCAGCTACCGTTTGACATTCGGTAGATGGTAAACATGGTGCATGGCTCATCCCGTCGACGTGCTGCATCTTATGACCTTGTCGGTGTATCGTCTTAAAATCGAACTCTTGGAGTTTTAACCACCATCTTGCTATGCGTGACAGTAATGGAGTTTTTGCTTTTGTAGTGACAATAGCGTTACGCTAGGCGCACATTGCATCCGATAGGCGACCGAATTCGGCCAAACAATTTGACCGTCCAAACTGATGCGCACACTTAACCAGATTATTTGCCGACCGTATTTGTTCACACAAATCCCAGTTTTCATTACAATTTTGTAAGCAGTAAAATATGTTGATACATTTTAATTGACATACTCTAAACATGTGATTTTATATGTAATTGTTTTGTTTTTGCACCCAATAACTTAATTTTTCTCAGTCCATTTGGTACTTTTCACATGACATCGGACGCNTTGTTCACACAAATCCCAGTTTTCATTACAATTTTGTAAGCAGTAAAATATGTTGATACATTTTAATTGACATACTCTAAACATGTGATTTTATATGTAATATGTAATAACTTAATTTTTCTCAGTCCATTTGGTACTTTTCACCTGACATCGGACGCGAAAAACAAACATGTTTGAATTTATCGTCACTGACGGACGTCAACGGCCGATGTCGGTTCGGTTATCGGTTTAAGTGTGAGAGCGCTCATATAATCACAAGTGTTTATTCATATCGCCCGCATATAGCCGATATCGGCCAAGCAGAATTCGGCCGATGCCGGCTGCAGTGTGCGCGTAGCGTTACAGTTAGTCACTACGGTGAACGGCTTGCCTTGAAGATACAAGTACTTCTAACTGGTGACTTGGAAATCGCGTCTCTGCTTCACTGTATTGCAGGTTATAGAAGAAAACTGGGTTTGCTCCTTCGTCTTCACATTGGAATAGAATTCCCGACAGTCCCACATGACTAGCGTCGGTGTGGACCTCGTGCTGTTTGCCAGGGTCGTACAAAGTCAGCACAGGTTTGCTCGGTATGACCTCTTCCAGTTTAATAAAGGACTCTTGCTGTTGCTTCTCCCATTGGAAACTAATGTCTTTCTTTAACAACATGGTCAACGGACAAGCTAGCTGGCTGTATCTTCCTACAAATTTGCACTGCGTCTTCATTGTTCCTGGAGCGATACCCGAACTCGATATTTAGTGCCCCAGAAACCTGACCTCATTGGATAGGAATTGGCATTTTGAAGGTCGCAGGGTAAGACCGTCCCTCCTCACTGCATCCAAGACCTCTTCCAATACTGCGATACCTTCCTCGCAGGACGACGTTGATATGATTAATTCGTCTACATAGCTGACCATCTTGTTCCTNGGACCTTCATGCGTTAGGAATGCCGTATATTTCTTGCACTCCTCCTTAATCGGTATCTGGCAGTACCCTCTGGTCATATCTAATGTCGTAAAGAATCTACCACCGCTTAGTTTAGATAGCTGCTCCTACACCACTGGCATCGGAAAATGTTTACGTATTGTTACCGCGTTTAACGCGCGATAATCCACACACATCCTGCTCTCCCCGTTTGCCTTCGTCACTAGCACTACTGATGCTGCGTGCGGTGACATGCTAGGTCGAATAACCTCGTTGTCCAGCAGCTCCTTCATAATCGATGACAGCTCTTGCTGCTTTGCGAATGGCTCCTGGTTTCGTCCATCCACTATTGATATTTTACGCCTTCACATTCAATTTCTTCAACGAAGGGTGGACTCTCCTGCTGCGTACTTACGCTGCATTCAATCTTAGCACCCGTATGCTTTGGATCTGCTGCTGTACACTGATTTACATCATGTCCCACCGCAGCTTCTTTGCGGCCCGTACACGTTGCAGTTGTAACACTTCACTCGCTTACCTCTGTCTTCAGCCGAAACGGGGCTGACGTCCGATGACGTTACATTTTGAGCAAAGCGTTGTCCACTCGCTTGAGTCGTTGCACGTAGACTCTCGATTGATTGCCTTAAGTCGTTACATGTCCGCACATTCATTGCTAACAGAGTACGTGCGAGTGCGCTGTCGTTCGACCCGTTGATGATATAGGAATTTATCGATTCGATCGAAATATTCGATAAGGGGCTCGTTAGGTTTACGCCGGCGTGCTGCTAACTCACGATGAATATCTGCTGCCGTCACTGTGTATGGAAAATCTTGTAGAAGCATTCGCACAAAATCCGACCAAGAACCAAATACTGGTTGAACGTCCAACCAATTCTTAGCAATTCCCTTCATTTTATGTTGAACCGCAAGTAGTACGGTCTCATTTTTCCATCGATATACTTGTTGTAACTGTTCCACTTTTGTTACAAACTGCTGCGCTGTCATAGTTTTCCACAAAGGATCGAATTCCGGGAGAACGCCTACAACTTCAGGGACACTGGTCGCATGCACCAGTTGCATTGGTAGACTTCGTTGCGGTGAGAGTTCAGGAGCCCCTGCCCCACCCTTACTTGCTGATACTATTCTTTCTCACTCACCTTCATCGTTATCACTTGCTCTTGTTGCTGGCTTTAGCGCTATCTCGATCGTTTTTACCCAATTCGCCAAACTTAGCACTAGTTCTTGCAGCTGGTTGAAAGGCTGCTCCCATGGCTCTACGGTTGGAACCTCCTGCAACTCGACTTCATCTGTCTCAAAAATTACATTAGACCGCTACCTTATGCGCCTTGTTGCCACTAATTGCCAGTTCGTTATTTCGCAATAAAACGTTTAGTTGCGCCACGGTTAAATTCCATAATTTCATCAATTTATTTAATTTCTCCGGCACCCGGAGATTATTTTATAATTTGCGTACTACTCTTTGCCGTCCAACTTCCATTCCCCGAATCGTTCGATTTTTTCCCCCTATCCGTTGCACTGCCGTTGCTGTTTCCTGAGCGTCGTTGCTTCGTATATGCTTTTCCGTTGCAGTCGTTAGTCGTTGTTTTCCTTTACACTCCTTCATTGTGTCGTATGCGTATGCGTATGCGCCGTTGGTGTTGTGAGCTTGTGTGTGATATAACGTGCACAGCCGTTGCTCGTTTCCACTCTATTCGTTGAGTGTCGTATGCGTATGCGTATGCGCCGTTGGCGTTGCTAGCGTGTATGTACAGTGACGAGCAAAACTGTAACATGGTGTAACACTTTTTATTTCAGCCACCGCTATCTTTCCAACTTCCACGACGTTCATACTTTTGTTGCATATTCTTATTGGTACACCCCTACTCCCTCTATCATAAAGATTTGAACTCAATCCAACAACAATAATAAAACCTGCAGGCAAAAATGTAAATTAAGGCCAATGTTACAGTTTTGCACTCACTCTCAGTTTTGCATTTACTTTTTACTTAGTCAGAAGTCAGATGACTTTTTTCTGTATTGTAATTTATTCAAGAAGTGATTACCAGTAAATAATATGGTTAATCAGGAAACAAATATAAATAATAAATTTACTGCGGAAACGCGGGATCGTAGGAAAAGTAGAAAAAATTATGGAGCTCGCCAAGTGAAAATGTTAAGATTGAGAAAAAATATAGCCTAAAATGTTATTAAGGACAAAGGAAGTCTGCCAAAAAATATTACGGTCCGATATCTTGTGAACTTAGTAGCAAGTAGCGCTGCAGCCACCATTACAGAAGCGCTTAAGGTATTAAAATTGAATGCAAATCAGTAGACAGCGGAGCAAAGGCATATTAAAAGAAGAAAAAAACATTTTGATCAAAATGAATGTGCGAGAGTGGTAGCATTTTGCCGGATCGCACGAAGACCGGACCGTTGCCTATTGCGATATTTTAGGCCGTTCAGAATGCAATAAAAGACATATTTTTAAGTTTCAATTGAAGGTTATTTGGTCTGACAAGACTAAATTAATCGCTTTGAATCAGATGGCCGGGCATGGTATTCGATCAAAGACCCAAATTAAGCCCATGCGCATCATGTAAAGCAAACTGTGAATCACAGTGGTCGGTCAATAATAGTTTTGGGTTGTATTTAAAAAATATTGTTGGTCCGTTAGTACGCATTATGCGTAAAGTACAGTATCTGTTAATATTTCAACCAAATTTGCAAGATGTAGTCGAAAAATTAGAGTTTCTGCTGAAAAATCACCCAAAACATTCTGCATATGTACGCAAAGACTGGATGCAAAAGCAAAAATTTGCTATTTTGAAATGACCTCCACAATCCGCGGATATGAATCTCGTCGAAAATTTGCGATCTCAACTAAAAGCGCAGCTTACTAAGTGTCCGTCCAATGGAGTACATGAGCTATGAAAGCAAACCAAGGATTTATGGGAGACTATACCCTCCCAAAAAAAAACTTCTCTTAATTGAAGAAAAATAGCAATCAAAATGAAGCAAAATGGGAATGAAAAGCACTAAAGGAGTTTTATCCTCTTTTCATGCCCAACATTACTTCAAAATGATAGATTACATCCACGGTGTCATATTTTCGTGTACGTTTTTACACATTCCAAAGAAAAATTATGCATTCGGGAGAATTTTTTACTCATTCGGAAGAATTTTCTACCTTAAAGTAAGGAAAGTTTTTCTTTGATCCAGAGATGGAGTTTTGGTTCAGTGCCTCCAGAATTTTTACAGAGATACAAATAAGGTATGCCAAATTGCATCCAGGAACTAAAAAAAGCAAAAGTATATTGAGCATTGTGTTAACAATTCTTTTTTTTCGTGAAAATTGTCTAAAAGTTATTAAAAATATATAAGTGCAAAACTGTAACATATGCCTTAATTTGCATTTTTGTCTGCTAGTTTTATTATTGTTGTTGGAATGACTTCAATCCTTTATGAGAGGGGGAGTAGGGGTGTACCAATAAGAATATACAACAAAAGTATGAATGTCGTTAGAACTTGGAAAGATAGCGGTGGCTGAAATAAAAAGTGTTACACCATGTTACAGTTTTGCTCGTCACTGTATATATGTGCTATTACGTGCACAGCAGTTGCTCCTTTCCTACTTTATTCGTTGAGTGTCGTATGCGTATACAGCGTGGCGACGAATAACTGTTACCCAGGTTTTTTTGAGAAATAAAAAGGTCCTTTACAGATTTTGCGAAAAAAGGATTTTATTGTCAATTTTCCACAGATTTTACTTTAGTTGTATTAAGTTGTTTTTAAATTTAATCCTTATTTACATTTTCCAGAACTGTAAAATTTGAGAGAAAAGTTCATTTGGCATGCAGGTCTTCGTCAGTTAATTTATTCCATATCTTCTGTAACCATAGGCAAATTTTATCCATTTTGAGTCCCTTATACTCCCCCCTTTTGTCCGACATAAGGCCTCATTCTCAAAAATCAAATAGACTCGGAAGTGGTGACTAGGACGGCCATTCATTCGACCAACCTTATACTGTTTTTTCTTTTTTGTATTTTTTTATACAAAGCCTAAGAAAAAACACCCCTGAAAAAGACTTGCGTGGCAAGTGAACTTTTCTCTCAAAGTTTAAACTGCTGGCAAATGTAAATAGGGATTATAATTTAATAACTAACTAATACAACTAAAGTAAAATCTGTGGAAAATTAACAATACAATATTTTTTTCTCAAAATCTATAAAGGACCCTTTTATTTCTCAAAACACCAGGGTAACAGTTATTCGTCGCCACGCTGTAAGTAAATCGTCGTGTTTAATTTACTTTCAACTCTTCCTTTTTAAAGCGTATTTTCGATACCCGCTTCTGAAACTGTCAGAAGAATAACTCGAGTGGTCTAATTTTAATATTAACACTAATATTATTTATTCAAAGTTCAATTTAAAATATAATGGAAAAGTAAAAAGACTTTAATCGATTTCATTTGCTGCTAGTCGCCCGCTTAGTTCGGCTACTCAAACACGACCCCTCGTTCTTTCTCTCGCTCTGCTTTGCGTACGTGGCAAAAGAAACAGCCATACTTTCGGATGCAACAAATATTGTTTTCCCACTCACATAGATATTGTCGAAATTTCAAAGAAACATGTTTATAGAAAATACTCATGTCCTTAGCGATTGGCCTGTTTAAGTTTTCAGGCATAGCTTTTTCAAAAATATTATTTTGGGCCTTTATTGTGCCAATTTGAGTTATTATTATTTTAGCCATTTAGACGGTAATTAGTTCAGAGTTATCTTTAGGTGTCCTTTTATGGGTCCCCAATGAAAAATATTTCCCTAATCCATTGTACAAAACTGAAGTGAATGTGGTGCAAGCAATTTTTGGGAAAGCGCTCATAGCCGCTTTTAATTTTCCTTTTCAACGTTTAAAAAATCTTGGGTATAGGGTTTGCACATATTTCACTATATCCCTGGCCCTTGCATATTTTCTAATGTTTTTTTGCTTACTTTGCACTTTATTGCAGTGCCCGCCCAACACTTTCCTGGGAAACGAACTATATTCGGCCTTTCACATGTACACAATCGGCTTCTTAGACGTACACAATCCGAACCAGGGATGCCGTTTGGATCTAAATAGATCCAATTGGATACATTTTTAGACGAATTTTTGCGGGATACTTGTTTTTTCCGGTCAGTATAAATGTGGATACTTTTTTAAATAGGCCAAAATTTTATATTTCCTATAAAGTTTTTTTCGTTCAAAAATCGATTTTCATTAAAGATGGTAGAAAGCATTACGTTTTCTAAAAGTATAAAGAATCGCTA
>NW_016165600.1:0-2397 GCF_001687245.7 Rhagoletis zephyria | reverse complement strand
CAGAGTGCTCGAAGCACGTTATCTTTTTTGCTCAGAAATCCACACTTAAATTATAAAAAAATAATAATAATTTTGTACAATACATACAAAATTTTACCAACTTTTTCCTTTCTCAGGGCCGTTAACTTTCATTATATGTTTCTATGTTGTTTAAAAAAAACGCACAATGAAAAAACGGCAGAAAAACATACCAAAGTTTTTATAATAAGTAATACAACACAGAAATTTTTTTCCGTGCATTACCACCAACACATTCTCATTTTAAGACTTTTCTCTTTTTGGCGGACACTGCTTTATTGTCATTTTACGCTGTGATTTTGCAGAGTTCAAGCAATTTATGATTTCTCATTTCGCTGCTATGTGAAACATGTTTTTTCGCACTCGTGGGTTTGTCTTCAAGTGTTTTCCTATTCTCTAACGCCGACATTTCATTTGTAAATAAAATTTTTTTTAAAGTCTCATAGAGAAAAAATTAAAAAGCACGTTACTTTTCGAGACATTGAGTTTCGGTATAAACAATTTACAAACAAATTTTCAGAGTTCGTTCGCTTTCAAGGAAATTAGTTCAGCATTATAATATAAAACGGGTAATTTTTAATGAAATGCTTGTTAAGATTGCGCAGTAGATTTTGGTATACATAGTTTGGCCCCTGTGTTTACCAGATTTTTTTAAAATCTGCTTAGAAATTGTCCGCATTTCATTCCGCATACCTTATTTAACATTTCATCAGATAATTTTTTTTCTGTTTTTTACATCAAACTCGTGTTACAATTGAAAAGATTATTTCTTACTCAGCACTTGAATTGGTTAACCCGAGACAAATTTCAAAATAGTGCTTGTAATTTTTAATACTTATACATGATTTTACTCCACATCACATCATCACAACGATTATTTACGTAAGAGTGTCGAATATTCTTGAATTTTGATCAATTATGCATCGATAATTGTGTAAAATGAAAATCACTTTTCTATTTGGAAATCCCCTTTTTCANAATTTTGATCAATTATGCATCGATAATTGTGTAAAATGAAAATCACTTTTTTATTTGGAAATCCCCTTNACAACACAGAAATTTTTTTCCGTGCATTACCACCAACACATTCTCATTTTAAGACTTTTCTCTTTTTGGCGGACACTGCTTTATTGTCATTTTACGCTGTGATTTTGCAGAGTTCAAGCAATTTATGATTTCTCATTTCGCTGCTATGTGAAACATGTTTTTTCGCACTCGTGGGTTTGTCTTCAAGTGTTTTCCTATTCTCTAACGCCGACATTTCATTTGTAAATAAAATTTTTTTTAAAGTCTCATAGAGAAAAAATTAAAAAGCACGTTACTTTTCGAGACATTGAGTTTCGGTATAAACAATTTACAAACAAATTTTCAGAGTTCGTTCGCTTTCAAGGAAATTAGTTCAGCATTATAATATAAAACGGGTAATTTTTAATGAAATGCTTGTTAAGATTGCGCAGTAGATTTTGGTATACATAGTTTGGCTCCTGTGTTTACCAGATTTTTTTAAAATCTGCTTAGAAATTGTCCGCATTTCATTCCGCATACCTTATTTAACATTTCATCAGATAATTTTTTTTCTGTTTTTTACATCAAACTCGTGTTACAATTGAAAAGATTATTTCTTACTCAGCACTTGAATTGGTTAACCCGAGACAAATTTCAAAATAGTGCTTGTAATTTTTAATACTTATACATGATTTTACTCCACATCACATCATCACAACGATTATTTACGTAAGAGTGTCGAATATTCTTGAATTTTGATCAATTATGCATCGATAATTGTGTAAAATGAAAATCACTTTTCTATTTGGAAATCCCCTTTTTCATTTCATTTCATTTCATTTCCCTTTTTCCCTTTTAATCATTTTTCTTGCAAAATATCCCTCAAATAGGGAAATTACCCTCAATTCGGCATCACTGCTTGCGAATTATAAATACATATCGTCGTTTAAAGTGTAAAACCGCGTATCAACAAAATGCAAAACCGCGTATCAGCAAAATGCGTAAAATCACTCATATTTCAAAATGAGCAAACTCATTTCTGGCTAGTATATTTCAGGACGAATGGATAAGGATTAAGCCAAGAGCTTGTGTGAGCAAATCCAATTTTTGGCAGCCAATGTCAGTTACGCGGTTTTGCANTGGCTAGTATATTTCAGGACGAATGGATAAGGATTGAGCCAAGAGCATGTGTGAGCAAATCCAATTTTTGGCAGCCAATGTCAGTTACGCGGTTTTGCAGAATGACGATACGCGGTTTTGTACTTTAAACGACGATATGTATATATATATAAAGTACAAAACCGCGTATCAACAAAACGCAAAATCGCGTATCAAGATAATGCAAAACCGCGTATGTGAGATTGCATAAATTAT
>NW_016165599.1:24398-27031 GCF_001687245.7 Rhagoletis zephyria | reverse complement strand
CGGTGAACATTTTTTTATAACATTTCAAAATTTTGTTTGTGTAATTTTTCGTTTTGAGAGAACCATACAATTGATTTCAACTAGTTTTTGTTATGTACCATTTAATAACTGGAACAGAAGAATACATTTTCTTCAAAATTGTTACTTTTTCTGCATTTTTTACTAAAAAATTTAATGTAATCAAATAAAAATTCACAAATCAGGCTCAACTGGTCTCTTGCAAATATTATAAGCTTTCATAAAAGAAAAATACAAATTAAGTGAAAAATGAAGGCTCCAGTGAAATACGAACACTAAATGCCAGTTTTGAACCACTGTGCATCAGGGGTTTTTTGTTCTCTTTCAGTGGAACTGGAAACTCAGCGCGCAACAAGATCCTGGACACAACTTTCGCTGTGCTTCATAGATTGTACAAAGATTACCGATTAAATAGAAACACTTAAGTGGGGTGCGAAACAAACTGGCGAAATTTTCATTGTATTTTAGAAGGGAAATTTTTATTTTTCGTGTTCTGTGTTTAAAAATTTACCTCTGAAAAATTCAGTGCTGATTCAAAGGACAGTTTCAAAAATAAAGGACAAAAGGCGTCCTTTATTTTGAAAAAAAATTATTTAGGACCCCGGGTTAAAATGAAGGACTGGCGTTTAAAATAAAGGACGGATGGTCACCGTAGCTATATCTCGATAAAGAAAAATCGAATGGCAACAAATGAAAATGACGCCATAAGTAGAAATGAGCAAAAAATTTGATGTTTTCATTATATAACCTCAAATATCGCCAAAAACCGTGTTTTTGGCACTTTGAGGTTAGAATATCTCAAAATTCTAGTGCTAAGCAATTGTGCGGCCAGATTTGGATTCAGCACCAAGAAACGATGTTTTTTATTCAGGTGGTAAAAAAATCTAAATTTCTACAAATAATTAGAAAAGAAATAGATACTTAACTTACGCGAATAGAATTCAACAAGATGGGTTTGTAACTTCAGCTTTTTATCAAGCATGGTTATATTTTAGTGCATTTAAATTTGTAGATTCTTGTAAATTCAGTGCTGCCACAGCTTTAAATATTTCAGGTTTTACCTATCTCGGAGGAATTTTAGTCCAGAAAAAAAAACACTTAAAAAGGCACTAGGCACTAAATAATTTTTTTTGCGTTTTAATTTTCAAAAAGCACTAAATCTAGTGCTTAAAGCACTAAGTTCGCAACTATGGGTACTGGTTTTGGTTTTGCTCATGTACAAAAGGATTCGAATTGATCGCAAAGTTTTGTATCTTTGGACCAATCATTCGTGAAATGTTTAGTTTGTTTTCGAACCCTGTATTTAACCCTCTATCCGTTTTATTTAAATAATGATTTTAAATCACCCATAATTTTAGATGTTGGTAGTTAGGCAACTCTGAGCAATGTTTCAAACTCAGTTTCAATTTACCTGTGAAAATACGTACGTTAGGTGTAAAAACATTTCGACCGTCTGTAGAAGGTCAAAACGGTTTAAGGTAGAAAAAAATTCGGACATGCATTTGTATGTAATACAACAGGGATATTTGATTTCTTCAAATATTTGATCAAAAATATGTATATACGAAAAAAATAAAAGTAAATATAATTCTAAAGACCAAATATAAAACTAGAGGAGGGATATTACTGTCTTATTTAGTGTGAATGTTTGTAAACAAGTTTTTATTAGGCGCCTAACACAAAATTTAGTATTTATTATGGTTATAAATTTAAATTAAAATAAATGGTTATAAATTTTTTGCAATGTTTACATAGATTTTTTCCCAAGTTATTAATATTTCTCGAAATTTTGGGAACGGCAGGCAATTGAAAAGCAGATGCACCTCTCGACTTACGAAAATCACGCTCTACCAATCCCTCATGACACCCGTCCTTTTTATATAGCTCATAAGCCGGGGCACGTAGAGAAACAACTGTATGAGCCTGACGCTACGTTGAAAATAAACTCAAACTCGGGCCTCCTTGGGTGAGAGTAAAAGCAATGGCGCGAACGAACACTGTAGAAGCATCAAGAGAAGAAGGACCTCCTCCTCCTGTCTTCCTATGATCAACTATATCAACTTCGCAAAGCAAAAGAGGCAGTTGACGAAGCTGTTTGGTATCGGCCAAAACAGAAAACATTTGAAGTTCCTAATATGAAAGGACACAAAAATACACTCCACTGATGAGGTGATCGGGCTGTACTTACTCAATATCTCAAACCGTCAAGTCGTTTGGGTTTTCGCATCCTCTGTTGTGAGGACCCAATTACTGCTCATATGATTATACAGGGTGTCCCAGAAGTAACCTGCCAAACTTTAGGGGAAGGTAGGTGGGGGGTGAGCTCTCTGATAAACAAAAAATTTTCAGGTACGAGTGTTACCGTTTTTGAAGTATTTACATTTTTTTGAATTAAAAAAAATCGTGCATTTTCATGTCTCCTGCATCTACAAACCAGGCCATGATACAAAAAAGATTACTACTATTTTTTGATTATAAAGCAGACTTTTGACATTTCTCAAGATGCAAACATTAAGCATAGCTTTGCCACATTGAAATTTTTTGAGAGGGGAGATTTTCTTTTAAATATTTGGGATTTAATAAAAGAGTAAAATAGCAAGTTCATGTGCTCGATA